>NC_056735.1:1039770423-1039975423 GCF_019279795.1 Protopterus annectens
GAGGAGGAAAGTTTCAAGCAAGAAAAGCCTTTATATTTTGGGAGTAATCGGGTAGTATCTGTCTCCAGAACAAGAAGATAGTTAAGATATGTATAACCACTGGTTGAACCTGGACATGAACACACTGGCAGGACTATAAAGAAGAAGGGAAGTATGACCAGAGCAAAGCTCAACAAAATACCAGGGGTACAACAGGTGTACCTTACGATTCATCTTAAGTCAAGCTACCCCGTAATTATTAGTTTATGGACTTGTCTGCTTTAGCAATAAAAACTGTGCAAGGTTAATTGTAAGAAGTTAAGTCGTCTGACTGCTACTTCTCTAACGGTAATTCATCTCAATTAAAATCAAGTGAAGACTTTGATTGTGATTAATAAATAACAACTCTGGGTAAAACTACCTATTCCTTCCAACATTAGCTGCTAAGTCACATTGTCTGAAAACAAAGGAGAACAATTGGTATGGCAAACATCCTGACTTCATTTCTTCTTTGTTGTTCTACATCCAAGTCAATGAATGTCCATTTATAGGCTGCTGCTGAGTTGAAATGCTTAATTCCATAGATCAATACTTCTCTGAGCCAATATTCATGAAATTCCATTCTAACAATTAACTGCAAATTAATGAGAACACTGGCTTGAAATTGTTAGAAGAAGCTCTCAGCCTCTGAGCATGGTGAAAACTTACCTATTACATAATAATGAGTTATCTGTGAGAAGGCATGAACAGTAACAATGATGTGTATAAAAAATGCACTCCAAAAATTAAGTATGGGGTGGTGTTGTCAAGATGGCTAACTGTGAGCAGCAAGTGGTGAAAGCTCTATGACTGAAAACTTTTCTCTGACAGAACATAAAAACAAAACATCAACATTTGGAGATATTTGTTAGCTGATTTTATTCACTAATAGACAGAGAAAAGATTTATAGCTTCAACTTCTTCAAAAGTTGTAATTATGTCAGAATTTTAACTGCTTGGTTAAGAGAGAAGAGACTTCAACAGGAGCCACTCAAGAAATAATACTTAGGATTCTTGTATTAAAAAAAAGACATCCAGTCACAAATATCTAGTATGAAAGGATGTATTATTTAAAATGGACAAACTGGATGCCAAAATAGAAAGTTTCAAAGAAGAGAGAAAAAGAAGATGGAACATTTATAAATTCATATGAAACAACAAAGTCCACAAATCAGCAGTAAAGGAGAAGCTTTAAATAATCATGAAGGGAAAATAACTGAAGGTGAGTCTCATACTGAATTTCTTTTAAAACAAAATAACTAACTCATAGAAAAAGTTGATTACTTAGAAAATAGAGTAAGATGAAATAACATTAGAACAGAAAATATATTAAGATGAAATAATATTAGAATTGATGGCATACATAAAAGGTATGAGGGAGACAATAGAATAAACTTCTTAACAGCCTGGCTACATAGATTCATAGAAGGTTACTAGACCAACGGCCCTAGAGGGCTTACAAGCCTAGCCATATTTATCTCAAGTTGCCCCAATTGTCGGTGGTTAGGTGAGTGAAGTTCATGGAGGTAAATGTCTATGGTAGTTAATAATAACTTTCTCTGTCTATGATGGACATGGGTGCCACCCCAGAAGTGAATTTGCAGTCACCCATCCATTGATCTAGGTTGCATTTAAAGAGGTTCAGGGAGATTCTCTATTTCACGTTAATTGGAAGCTTATTCCAGAGAAGTGAAAGTCTCTGGGAGATGTATCTATCTCTCTAGCATGAGCTGTTCATGTCAGAGGCTAGGTTAAGATCTCTGGAGTGAGGGACCCTCATGCAGTTTGATTTATAAATATGTAGCACTTCCATCAGGGCCGGATCAGAAACTGCCCTTTAAGCCAGGCAATGGTCACCTCTTAGAAATCTGCAGGAGACAAAATACAGTGACAGAGTTTTCAGTTTTTCCTCATAAGACTTGTTTTGTATGCCCTGTAATTCCTTGGAGAGAAACCTTTGTGGTCTCTCCAGTTATTTCAGGTGTCTGGTCAGGTACATGTAAAAGGGAGCATTGTACTCAATTACTGCTTAGATGAGGGCTGAGTGCAATGGAATTATAACATCCTTAGGTCTAGATGTGATGCCTTTGCTTGTAAGATGCGCCGCATAGAAGGATTTTCTTCCTACTGTGGATACATGGTGGTCAAAGATCAGGTTGCTATCAATCTGAGTACCCAGATCATGTACCATTGGGTCTACACTTGGGGGGGGGGTGCTGTCGATAATGTAATTAGCAGGAACATCAGTGTTCCCAAAGGAAATAATAATGCATTGTTTATGCAATTAGCTTTAATCAGTGGCTTTGATACCAATCATTTGTCTGCTTTAACCCTGTCTGCAGTATCTTAACATCAATGGGGGACTCAATGATTGCTCCCAATTTGCAATCATCAGAGAACTTGGTCATCCACATGCTTTCCAAGTTTGCCTGGATTTCTGAGAAATAAATTCCAAAGAGTAAGGGGCCCAGCACAGAACACTGTAGCATGCCACTGGAGACTGATCTTTTGTAAAGGTGAAGTCACCCAGTTTGACAGTATGTGTCCTATTGGTGAGCCAGTTGGCTATCCATCTGGTAATGCAGGGGTTAATTTCCAGTTGGGAGAGTTTTCCTCTGATGAGGCAGTCCCCTCTTATTCTTGGACATGAGTTTCTTTCTCTTGTTGTACATAGCCTGTTTATACTAGGGATCCACCAGAGTAGCTTGTTTTTTCAGCAAGACCTGCTTTTAATCAAGTTAGATACAGCCAGCTCCATACAATTGCTTAAGTGGTTATGCAGGGCATTGGTGTACACCTCTACATAGGAGTCCATGTTATCTGTGTTTAAGGGCACTTTGAAGCTTCTTATACCATCGCTTAATAGGAGATAGTTTGTCTTTGAAAAATTCTTAAGCGTTTTTGAACTTGATGGAGCATCTGGTCTTATGATTACATCAAATGAGACTAATTTATGGTCCAATCTTACCAGGGAGGACATCACACAGGGCAGGTGCAGTGCTCTCCCATGTTAGTGAGCACTATATCCAGGACATGTGAGCCTCTTGCAGGTGTGCTGACTAGCTGTTCCAGAACATTTGTACTGACAAAGTCCAAGAACCTCTGAGCCATCATGTTTGTGGTCATGTATGTTTCCCAGCTGCCGGTAGGATAATTAAAATCATCCATGAGTAAGGTGTTGAGTTGTATTGTGAGTGACTCCAGTAAGTCCAGGTGTGCGGTATGCATTTCCTGTTTCATGGTGGGAGACCTATAGTTATCTATGATGTGGGAGGGAGTTTTGACTATAGGTAATTGGATATAGAGTAATTCAAGAGAGTCATAGTGTTTGACCAGTCTTGAGGTAATTATTCTTAATGAAGATGGATGCACATCCTCCTTTGGTTATTTCATGCTCAGTTTGTGGACTGAACGTATGGAAGGCATTGTAGCCCTGCATGGCCGGGGTGCTTTGTATGCCTTTGAACCATGTCTTGATGACTGCACAGATGTCAGCATCTTACAAAGTAAGGAGTGGTAGCACAGATGTCAGCAGCTTACAAAGTGAAGAGTGGCTCCAAAGAGTGCAGTTTCTTGTTTCGACTCTTAGCATTAAGAAGCAGTATCTTGAGTTTATCAAGAGAGGATTTTGTTTTGTTGGGAGGCTGGTTATTTTGACACTGCCTAAGAAAATCACAATAGGGGTGGCTAATGCCTTTGCCAGTATCCAAAATCCTAGAGGAGACAGGTAAAGACCAACTCTGGCAAAGCAGCGTGGCCTGTCAACCATATCTTCCAGGCTGACAGATATTGGATCCTCATGAACTGACACACAAAGCTAAGCCAATTGTTAAAGCCAATCATTTTTTGTATGTATTGTGGCATCATCCTTGGAGAAGGTAGAATGCTGCTTGCTTAAGTCTTGGCTTATACCTGCCTGTGACACACAATCTGAAAGGTCAGTCATGTCTCTCTTCATATAGTCCAGTGAGGTACATCTCAGGTCATTCACCCTCACATGGACTATGACAGAGTCACATTGCTACTTGTGGTTCAGTGACTTGATGGATTCTGGCACCTGGCAGCTAACATTAACCTATTCCTTATCCAGCCTGGTGAGGGGAACATCAATGTGTCTCACAATGGAGTCACCTATGATCAATACATTAGGTTTTGTGGTGTTACCCCTTATGGGCATATTTTTTGAGACACTGGTGTGTGTGCTATTATGTGTTGTGGTTGTTTTTTTTGCACTGTTATGTGTGTAAGTGGTGTCCGTTTTGGAGGCCTATGATCTAGTAAACACCTCCTTATACGTTGGCTTATGTGTCATGTCCTTATTTAATGTGGAAGAGTGTGTGTGCTGACAATCTGTTTGGCATTCAATGTGTCCTTATGTGAGAGTCTTGCTTCCAATTTCATAGTGTAATTGCATCACTCACATAAAGTATTTGTTTATTTCAGGAGTAAGTGGTTGTCAGTTTACATGAAACAATTGCTACATTGCCTCAGGATACCCATGTCTATCAGGCTGGTGAGAGAGATGATGGGAAATTGCCCATTCATGATAGCAGGTTCTTACTGTATGTTTTATTAGGGAAGGGAATGTGTTAATTTGACAGGACTGTGCTGGTAGCACCAAGACTACAAGACAGACCTATACTTTGTGTAGGCTAAGGTTGATCAATAAGGCAACTCTGCTTAGTGCACAACTGAGTTGCTTCTAGAGCACCAGAAAAGCTTGGAAAGGTTTTACTGACAGCTGTTTAAGGAAACACTGAGCTTCTAGTCTTTTGCATGTAAACCAGGCACTGCCAACCACCGCTGAGCAAAGAGCAGCACCACGCAAATGCTAGGCTTAAACACAAGCAAAGAAAAACAAGTTTTAAGCTAACTATCAATCAGGTAAGCACACAATAAACCTTTCACCAGCAATCCCCAACTCAGGCAGATTAGATCAGCACACTTCCATAAGGGTGAAGAAAAAGACCTTCTTAATATACAATGACTTATTTGGATCCAAGTGTAACAAGACCACACAAGCTATCTACCACAGCTCTACAACTAACATATACAATGTAATACAATGCAATTAACTACTTAAAGCAGCAGTAGACAGTACAGATGTTTTTGCTATAAAAAGCAAAAATAACAGCAAGTAGCTTAAAAAACTGCAAAAGTACTGTCACAGTACATAACAGAAGTGCAAAAAAATACTTATCATTTTTGTACTGGATTGGTCTAGGTGAAAGCAGATTCTCAGTAATGATGAGCAGCTCTGAGTATCTATGCCAAAGGTTGCACAAACATGAGATCTAACTATGAGCAAAGCAGAACAAGTTTTAAGCTAACTACCAATCAAGAAAGCACACAATACACCTTCCACCAGCAATCCCCAACTCAGACAAGTTATATCCTCCCACTTCTGCCACTACGGTGCACACAATCATCTTCTTAATGTAGAATCGCTGGTTTGGAGCCCAAGTGTAACAAGACCACACAATCTACTTGTAACAGCCCTACAACTAACAGATGCAATGTAATACAATGCAATTAACTACTTAAAGCAGCAGCAGACATTACAGTTTTTTTAAAGAGATGAAGTGCAGTCACAGTGTATAAGAGAAGTAGAAATAATACTTAGATCCCTTTTGTGTGTTTCCCAGCTCATATAGACCAGGTAAATACCTACTGCAACTAGATGAATAATACCAGTCCTTCTAATGTAAAAGCACAGTAAAGGAGTGTCCAGAATGAAATGCTACCACAAACAAACTTAAAACATATGAATGCTATGACAAACAAGCTTAAAGATGCAGATACAGCAGTGTACTTTAAACAACTTATAAAAGTGTGATTATTCAATGACAGTATTTCACTTTGTATAAATAAGCCAAGGGCCACTCAGTTTTACAGAATTTATAAAGGCACTAAAAACAGGATAAGCTGATTAATAAGCTCTCTAGTCACTAAAACTATATGCAAAAATCTCAGGTGTTTCCCCAACTTAAACAGACAATGCTATCACCCACTGCTTTAACTAGAAAATCCACTGACCTCTTGATGTAAAATCAAATGCTTTCTAGAGTGTAAAAATGCACTGTTTTTTCCAGCTGCTAGCTGGATAATGAATTCAGATCAAGTAAATCAGTAGAACAGACAATGAGAAGCAAAATGCACTTTTTTAATATAAGCACAAAGAAAGGCAAATAAATAATTCAATATATCAATGGCAGTGTAGAATGAGAGAAGCTTATTAAGATCAATTTACAGTAGGGGTAGGTAGCTTAAAATCACCAGGTTTAAAAAGCAGAACAAGAAAAGGGAGTTTGGGTGGGAAAATGATCATGGAATCACCAACACTGGTTTTGGTTTATACAGGCTTGAAATATTTTCAGCAAAGGCACAGAAATTCAGTGTGGATTTAAATATCACCCAAGAGACAATTAACCAATGCAAAAACATGTGAAATGTGCAACCTAGATAATTTAAGTGTCTATCTCTCACACAGAAAAAATAAAAAATCAGCAGGCCAAGCAAATTTCTTAAAATGAAAATGAAATGGAGCAGGTAAAACAGAAAACACCTCTATCAGTCACAGACAAAAAATATAGGTTTACTTTCCTCATCCAGCAAGGAATCATCATCAGTGATTTAGTTTATGCAGGCTTAAAATCTTTTTAGCATAAAAAAAAAAAAAAAAACTAAAACATTACATCTACCTGAAACTTTAGCTTTTGGAATTGGTAGGGCTCATAGATCCCTGAGAGCACCTTCAAAGAAGGAAAACTCACTGCCATCTTCAATCATGGTTAAATTTATGCCTATGTGAAAATGAAGCGGTCCCGTCCTTGAGTGTGGTTAACATACCTATATCATATACCAGTGATATGAATAGTATTAAAATGGAGTTTGAGCATTGGCCTTTGTTAATGACAAATGATAAGACAAGGAATGTGGGTGATGTTACACATTTCTGGTTTAAGAACCATAAACATTTGAAAAGAATGGTTTGCTACCCCAAGGAAATTGATAGACCTATTAGTGATGTTGAATGGGGAACACATCCATGTGGTCAATGTAATTATTGTGGATATGTGAGACATGGTGATTTGTTTAAACATCCAGTCACAGGGTAAGAATATAAATTTAAAGTGAAGGTAGATCGTGCCACTAGAAATATAGTATATTTAGTGCAAAGTGACTGCTGCCTATATTTCTATGTTGGAATGATGGGTCGCATGTTTAGAGAAAGGATTAGAGAACATGTCAATAGTATTAAGAATAAGGACTCCCTAACTGCATTATCTAAGTACATTCAAGAGAGTGATGTCTGTCCTAGCTTCATGTTTATGGCCATTGAGTAAGTTGATGTGGGTGCTAGGTTGGGGAATATTAGGAATAAAGTAGAAAGTAGTGAGCTTAGGTGGATACTAAAACTCAAGGCAGATAGAAGATATGGCTTGAATGGTAAGGTCTCCATTAAGCCAGTACTTGAAGCTAGGGGACTGCCCAGGATATAGTGGAGTTCTGAATTAAGGATTTGCTAACGCATGTAGGGTGTATGTGGTCTAAGACTTAACATTTCAAATGAAGGCTTTTATGTATTGGATAGAACCTTAGCCTTTAGTGGGGCCACAATGCAGTGTAGATGTCATCCTTATAGTGTTTTTATATCTAGATGTGTGTGGCTTCATATGGATGCTATATTAGGGGTTTAGGTAAGGTCTTGAACTCTCTCTAAATACTACTCCGAAACTGGTACAAAAAATGCTAAGACTGCTACTTGTAAAACACTCATCTTTATTTAAACACCAAAATATAAAAAGTTTTTCATCCTAACTCAATGCTCGGACTTCTTCAGAAACTCTAATACAGATATCTTGAAGCATCCAATATTTATAAACTCATTTAAAAAGCCCACCAACAGGCTGATCAGCAAAACAGGCTCTCTTAAAGGTATATTGACCTAAAACCTACAACTATTACTAAAATACCATCAAAAAATTGATGGAATCGATACATGGCAATGATGGAAATAATAAAATTCATAATGATAAAATTCCGCTTCTCTTGTGTGTTTGTAATTCATACTTATTGAATTATAAAAATACTTTACAAATGTATATACAAACTTACATATCCTCACTACCAATATGTTTTACCTCACTACTTGTTATGTAAGACACATGTTTAAAACAAGAGCAAACATGTATATTAAAACCTTGATCATCTCTCCAAACTCTTTAATTTGAGCAAACACATAAGTGAACATTTTTCATTGAGACCCGGATTAACGAAAGCATTAAGTTTTAGTTGCCATAACAACATGTGGGACCAAATTTTATTTCAAAATGAGAGCGGGTATGACACAATGTGGTTGTTGTTCCTATTGCCATTTGATGGTGTCAGGAGCAAATACAACAATTAATGGATATAGAGTGTACACTAGGGAGAAATTTGATTGTAACACAAAAGGGGTGGTGTACGTGGCAATTTGTCGCAGTTGTCCAGTCTTTTACATGGGAAAGACTGAGAGAAGGTTTAAAGAAAGGGTTTACAAACACCAAAGAGATATTAGGTTACATAAGGAAAACAATGCACTTGCTAGATATGTTATGAGTTTCCCTGAACATAAATTTCAATTTAGGGTACTTGTGCAAGTCAAAAAAGACATCAGGGGAGGTCCATATGGTTTATTCCTCGAAAAGGTAGAATTGTTATGGCAACTAAAACTTAATGCTTTCGTTAGTCCGGGTCTCAATGAAAAATGTTCACTTATGTGTTTGCTCAAATTAAAGAGTTTGGAGAGATGATCGAGGTTTTTATATACATGTTTGATCTTGTTTTAAACATTTGTCTTACATAACAAGTAGTAAGGTAAAACATATTGGTAGTGAGGATATGTAAGTTTGTATATACATTTGTAAAGTATTTTTATAATTCAATAAGTATGAATTACAAACACACAAGAGAAGGGGAATTTTATCATTATGAATTTTATTATTTTCATCATTGTCATGTATCGATTCCATCAATTTTTTTATGGTATTTTAGTAATAGTTGTAGTTTTTAGGTCAATATACCTTTAAGAGAGCCTGTTTTGCTGATCAGCCTGTTGGCGGGCTTTTTAAATGAGTTCATAAATATTGGCTGCTTCAAGATGTCTGTATTAGAGTTTCTGAAGAAGTCTGAGCATTGAGTTAGGACGAAAAACATTTTTATATTTTGGTGTTTAAATAAAGACGAGTGTTTTACGAGTAGCAGCCTTAGCATTTTTTGTACAAGGTCTTGAACTCTCTCAATTTTTATCTTTGTGACTGGGCACCTTTTGTGTAGTGAACTTTTGTATCTGCTAAATACAGTGTGAAGAATATGTGTCCCCACATATTAATGATTGTTTTAGTAAGGTGTTTGTTTGGGGTGTTGTTGGCATTACAGTGATGTTTTCCACTGCATTCTGATTCTTTGTTTATGTGATGGAATAGGTATATATTTTTGCTTGTAATTTCTATGTGCCTTTATTGATGTAATTTGAAATAATAGATGTGCATGCATAAGAAGTGTTTGGTATTATTTTAGTCACTATAGGGACTTATCATATGTTATATTATGCTATACACAGTGTTGTTCTTAGGGTTAAGTTTATGTCCCCATTTGGATGATCCTCAAAATGCTGCCTGTTGATGTTTGTAGATGAATGTGTGGAATTTAAGCCTTCCAGGACAGCCGTATTAGCAAACATCTATGTTTATTTATAGTTTATATGCTTTGGTTGGATGCTTGTGTTTTATAAACAATACTTCTGTCCTTTTTAACATTTAAATGGGACTGTTCCTTTAAGGGAAATGGAGCTTGACTACGTGATAGCGCTGAATGGGTCTATATTATATTCTCGAAAGCCGACAATGTTGAATCTGACATTATTGACACAAGAATATTGAATGCTCCGAATCTCGAGCATGTAAATGGAAATCTCAGTAAGGGTACTTTTTTCTTTTTTTTTTTTTGTCTTTATATAAGGTCGATCCTTGAAGACATCGACCATATGGTGTTGACCATATGTTGTTCGATGTTTTTAAATATCGACCTTATAATATAGACCCCGTGGAACATGCCTCTGTCTAATGGTTGAGGATCTGTGGGTTGTTTACTGCACTTGTTACATATTAATGGATTATCTATTGAAAAGTGAGTATTTAAGCTACTTTTGTATATTTTTTATGTGAGCTGAGGAAGCCACTAGATGAGTGGTGAAAGTGCTTACCTGCCACTAAAGTTTTATGTTATTTTAGCTGTGCTTCATTTAACTATTTGTGTTTATATCACATTTGCTGTTTACATTAGTTTGAACAGTTATTCGTTCCTCCATTGGGTGCTTTGTTACTCTCGCTTAAATTTATGCCTAGCCTAGAAAAAGGTCAACTATTAAAACCATCATGGTCTAGCCTGCCTATTAAAATAGGTGACCATGTAGTCAGATTTGACAATGGTTATTCCAGTAAAGTAATGACTAAAACAAAATCCTGCTTACCACTGATCTCCTGCAAAGATCAAACTATTTCTCTGTGTAGGAACTAAATTATTTGACACACTGAAGGAGGCATCCACTTTTGTCAACAAAAATAGAATCCTTAATAATACTGAAGAATTTGATTGGAACAGTATATCCCTTGAGAGACACAGTGAGCCTAATTCCTGGAAAACTGCTTCTAAAATTAAAAAGTTAAAAACAAGTGACTTTTATTCTCTGATTGCAGGACTTTTGTTTTCCTGAAACAATAGATTTACCCTTTAAGTAAAAGGTTTGTACTGGACTTTAAGCTTCAAAATATATGTAAGTATGTATTTATATTTTAAACTAAAGCGTTTTTCATTATAAGGAATACAAATGGTTAGTTTTGCTAGATTTACAGTGAAATACATAATATATTTCATTTAACTAAACTTATAAATGTATTTATAAATGTTAAACACTACTTATAAGAGAATTATAAGCAGTAGGATTGGTAACTTTAAGACCACATAAATTATATAAGTTAAGAACTATATTTTATTTGTTTAACTTTGCTTAGTATGTGCATTGCTGAGTTAACTGAATGCCACAGCTAAGTAATATGCTAATTAGAAGTGCTAAAGTGCTAGCAATTTTTGTTTTCTTTAATCCTGTGTAGCAGATTCCTTTCACATGTCATTTATGTTGCAAGTAAAACTTTTTTTAATCTAATAAAAATATATTATAATATAATATTTATTTTTTTTTATATATATTTTCAAATATATGTGTGAGAAATCTCCTCAAAATAATATATTTTTTCTTTTATAAAAGTAAAGAATTGGTAAAACAAACACTATAGCAATTTTTTATACTGAGCTGTTGACATACAATTTGCTTACATTTTGCTGAATGTTAATAGCTTATGCTGTAGAGTTATAATGTCTAACTGTACATATTAATGGAAAGAAGTAAAGTTAGATGTTTGCTACTGATTAGAACAGTTTAAAAGAATTAAGAAGAATGAGAAACTTACAGAGAAATTTAGCAGCTACTGTGTGCTGTGAGTTGTCATTTTCACATGCATAACCTAATTCTAATGTCAGGATGTAAAACATAGATTAGAACAGCAGTTCACAATGGCTAAAAACACACATTCAAATTAAACAGGAATGTTTTTTATATATAGTCAAGATTGCTATAATTCCTTGAATTAATAAGAAAAGTAAACATCTTATGAATAATATGCATATGCACAAGGAAAGAAATATCTACAATGTACGATTAATAAAAGAGCAGCATCAGTAAATTAAGAAACATACACACATCCTGTAATCTCTAACAGAAAGCTAATAATTACACAGCTCTTTGATGGTAGATTTTTAGAAATGCAAGATATATAGAATAAGGCACAATATTAGTAGTCAAATAAGACAAAAATATATTTAAATAGACTCCTTATAAGAAATAAATGTATTACATATAACTGCATATGAAAGAAATGTGAATGTACAAGATCTCATATAATTTACATAGAAAATCTTATAAACAATATTCAAAAATAGCCTGAAAGCTGAAATTTGAAGCTTGGTCATGTGAACTTTTAAGCTTTTTGCATATTGTATGTTATTAGATTCACTAATACTATCTGAAATAACTCATTTCATATATCAGAGCTAAAATTTGAGTGTTATATTGCTGAATCAGTACATCCAATTTGATTGAAAGTAAAGTAGATATTTCAATGCGTTGAATTAAGTACATTGTAACTTTTGAATACAATACAGACTGCATTTTTGACTCCATAGAAATAGAAAAACATTTTTGACATCAGTGATGAATATATATTTTATGAATTAGTTTAATATGCTAAATGATTTTTAAATATTTTGACATTTTCCACATTAAGAGTGTTACACAATTTTGAGATATAGACACTTGCAGATCTATAAAATATGTGTGTATATTTTAGCTTGATGAGTATATATGTGTACTGATTTTCTATTTGTATAATAGTTTAGTATGATAAGATTACCTGTCATCTGTAAGTTTACAGATATCTTTATCTCTTAAGGTCTCACTCTGTTCTAATTATTTACTAATAGAATTAGTAATAATAATGTTTAATGAGTGAATAAGTTGGCACTATATAATGGATAATTTATACTACTATTACATAAATAGGTATATAGTACACAATTTGTTGGATTATTTCATATTTATGATTACTAGAAGATGATTATTAAACTTTTATGTATTAATGTGGGTAGTTTTAAATGGCAAAATATGTAACTAAATTGTCTGTTATTTTCTTTAACTTATGTGCAACATTATATTAATTATTTGTAAGTCATGCTAGCTTTTGGCTAGTTATTTGATGAATTTTTAGGTATTGCTAGGTAGAGAGAAAGTATAGTAGTTAGTATATTTGATATGCAAACTGTAAACTTTGGTATATGTGGTAGTTTTTGTTTTATTAGTATTATATACAGTTACAGCTGTATAATTGTTTTTGTTATTTATGAGTTTTAGTAGTTCAGTTTGTAGAAAAAAAACAATTAAAATGTGGAATGTTAAGATAGTGTTGCAATAATGCATTAGAGTCTTATATACAATTAAATTAATATTATGGATAAATGTGTCATATATTTTAAAAATATATATATTTTTAAATACACAGTGTTTATAGTTTTAATCTATTCTCTAGTAATGTAAAATAATTAGATAATGAGAACAAACCTAAATCATTAATGAGATATCTCTATTAAATAGAGGAGAGACTATAATCTTGCAAGATACTCACTTGATAGATAAAGACATGTGATATTTAATTACCTTAGGCTACAAAATCTTATCATCTGCTTATTTTAACAAAAAGAAGAGAGGAACTGCTATACTTTGAAGAAATTCTACTCTAATCCCCAAGATAATAGATTCCATTAATGATACTAAAGGAATGTATAAACTTGTAGTAATTAAATGTAATGGCAAACTCTGTACACTAGCTAATTTTTACTGGACCCCTGGAATGAGTGCAAGAGTGGCTAAAGATTATTTAAACTTACTACAAAATCATTGGAAGGGTAGTTTAATTTTAGCAGGGGATTTTAAGTGCATAGCTAATATAGATGATATAAGTGAACAGAAGAAAGCTAAATTTCTGACATCCTCTAAAGCACTAAACAGATGAATTAGTAATAATAATTTAATTAATTTAATAGTCAAAGTAGAAGATAAGTCATTGTTCTTCACTCATTATTCTTATGCACATAGGACACAGACTACAATTGATAGGATTTATACCTCTACAGATTTACTTAATAAAGTGAGATATTTTAAAACTATTCCTTGTCCTTTAGCTCATCATAATGCACAAAGTATTACTAATTAATAAATATAAGGAAATTTCAGATTATTTATACAATCACAGTATATGATTACATTAAAAGAGTTTAAGAGTTATCTTAAGGAACAATGTAAGATTTTTTATCTTTGAATTCTAATGGTCAGGTTAATAAATTCATAGAATGGGGCTCCTTAAAATGCATATTAAAGATAGAATGGGAAGATGGACTAGCAATAAAATGAAATAATGGGATAAGGTGTTGCTAGACACATAAGATGAAATAAACAAAACAAGGTTTGAACAACAAAAAAATTAAATAATACTTAAGTTATTAAAAATTAGTGACAAAATATCAAAGTGTTTTAATACATAAAGTAGAGATAACTTTAGAAATAATAAAATTGCACAGTTATGCAATGACTTCAAAACATTTACCATAGATTATCTAATAGAAGTAAGCTGTTCAGCATTAAGGCACACAATAATATCTGAAATCCTCACACTAATAAGCTTATTTTAGACAAAGAGGAAATGCTTAATATTTTTTAAAACATCTATGAGGATATTAATATGTATGAAAATAATAATCCTGATGATTAAAAAATTGACATTTATTTAAAGAAAAATGTTGCTAATAAACTTAATGATCAACAAATATCTATTACCTTAATAGAAATTAAAGAATCTTTAGAAAAAGGAGAGAATGGTAAAGCTACAGGGCTAGATGGTTTAAGTATGGAATTATATAGTCTGCTTCCATTAAATATTTTAGAATTACTGAGTGATGTTTGTAGGATTATTCAGAGTGATAAAACAATTCTCCCTCATGGAAATTTTCTGTAGTCTCACTCAGACTTAAACAAGGAAAGGATAATAAGTTGGTTCCCTCATATAGACCTATTTCATTACTAAATGTACACTGTAAAATGTTTACTTCCATTTTTGCTACAAGATTAAGAGATATGGTCGATACATTAATTAATAAAGAACAAACAGGATTTATAGTCACTAGATTAACATATGATAACATGAAAAGGGTAGTAACTACATTAGATTTAGCAAAAGGAATAAACATGAAATTGGTCCTAATTAGCATAAATAATGGGAAATATTTTGATTCTGTAGATTGTAACTACCTGTTTAAAACTTTAGATGTGTTTGCATTTCTACAACAGTTTATTGGCATATTAAAATAAAATTAAAAAAAGCATAGACTCCAAAGCATATGTTAAAATTGGATATTACATTGCTCAAGGATTCACTTTAAACAAAGGCATAAAACTGGGGTTTCCCTTGTCCTCCTCTACTATTTTCATTAGTTATTGAACTCTTGGCTAGTAGTATAAGAAGAATATTATATTTTCATAACTGTAGGGGATTTAAATTATTCAGTTGGTGAAATAGATGAGGAAATTGAAAAGTTTCAAGGAATATTATTTCTGTAATGTAATAATAATAAAACTGAAACATTAGTTTAAATTACTAGATAGTAAGTTTAAAGATAAATTTAAATATAAATGGGAAGAAAAGAACTGACATATTTAAGAATAAAAGCTATCAATATCTGAATATTATTAATAATAATTTTGAAAAATAATTGAAGAAGTGTTACTTCTTATTAAAAAATGGAATGATTTTTTTTTTTACTTTTGAGGATACATTAGTACTTATCAAATAGGTCCATAGGTTCATAGCTGTGTATTAGGCTAATGGCCCTAGGGCCTTTACAAGCCTAACCATAGGATTACCATGGCATAGTGCCACCCAACCTTAGTTCCCACTGCTTCTGTGAAGTACACCACTGGAGTTATCCCCAGGGTGAATTTTCTCTTTAATAAATGATTATATTACCCAAGATTGTATACATATCGCATTCAATAGCTTTAGAACCTGACAAAAACTTTTATAGAAAATGAAAAAAATGGCAACTTCATTCTTATAGTATGATAAAAAGCTGAGAATCGCTTATAGAAATCATATAAGTTTACTTGAGTATGGTGGTATTAGTTTTCAAGATGTAGACTCTTATTCTATTGCTGTAAATTTTAGCTCTATTATACTCTAAATTGACTCAACTTACAGGAATAGATTTTATTACATTCTTATAAGTTTATCAAATATGATGAATTATAACTATGTACAGTGGTTAGCATTGCCGCCTCACAGCAAGAGGTTCTCCGGTTCGATTCTTGGCTGGGGTGCCTTCTGTGCGGAGTCTGCATGTCCTCCCTGTGGTCACGTGGGTTTCCTCCGGGTGCTCCGGTTTCCTCCCACATCCCAAAGACATGCAGTAGGTGGATTGGACACTCTAAATTGGCCCTAGGTGTGAGTGTGCGCATGTATGTGCCTTCTGTGGAAGGTTGGGCGCCGGGCTGGCAACTCGACACTGTAAAACTCCACTGCCAATCATGAGCGGACAGTTGATCCGAGGTGACGACCCCTAAAAGCCGAAAGAAGAAGAAGATAACTATGTAACAATCCTTTCATCTGGTTAATAAAATTTATCTTTGAAGGAAATTATTTTCAGTCTGCACATCTGAAATCAATTCTTAGCACAGTAAAAAAATGTGTTTTTAAAACTCCATTAATATCAAAATGGAAAGTTTTGTGCTTTCCCTTTGCACACACTTCCAGTTTTAAGGAAACTCAGAACAATGTTAAAATATATTTATTAAAAATAAATGGACTAGTATTATGGTATGGATGCTTTAAGAAAGGAAAAGTTAATTCACCATAATATTTAATGAAATATTATAAGTTGGATGAATCTGCTAACCAGTTAATATTATCCATCAGTAAGAAATTAAATGAATTTGTAGGTAATATCAGCGAAGAGGAACAGAACACTGCTCCCCATTATATGAATATATGAATGCTATCATCAAGGTGAAACTGATCTAGAAAGGATGCTTGCCCAAGTTATATAAGTTAATTATAAATAATAATAATAATAATTTTGATCTAAATTTTTGAACTTTTTTAGATAGTAATGGACTGAGTGACTCAATAGATGGAAAGAATAAAACTTTATTACTTTAATCAGTTAGTCAAACTTATTCAGTTTTATACTGGAAAGTTTTTTATTTGGAAATATACACATAAAATGTTTGTTACTCCCTATAAAATCTCTAGGTTTAGTAAAATAATTTATTCAGTCTGTTGGAGATGTAGTAAAGATGCAAAAGCTAATTGGATATATGTGTTTATGGTTTTTGAAAAACTAAAAAAAACTAGATCAGTAATATTAATAAATATTCCACTTCCTTTATCTGTAAAATTCAAACAACAAAAAATGTTGTGGAGTCTCCTAGCAGTAGTTAGAAAAGTTATTACAAAAAATTGGAAATCAAATTTTGTTCCTTCATTCAAAAACAATTCAATACTATGCAAAACTGAAAAAAAGAAGTAATCATAATAAGATCTGTAAATCATAGTAATATTTTTAGTGGTTGGGGTAGCTTTGAAATGTTGCTATTGAAATACCAGCAGTCTTAATGTGTTTATTGCATAGGTTTACTTTGATGATTCATTGTATTTATATCATTGTATAACATTATGTAATATTAACATTTTTCCTTTCTGTGTATATATTGTAAATATGTTAGATTAATAAAAAAGTTCTTTAAAAAATAATTATGGGAAAATAAGCCAACTAGCATAACATAAAGTGGAGGTAATTGATGTACACAAATAGAAGGTATACAGGAATAGAAGAAAAGAGAAACAAAATCAGAAAATACTCCCCCAGATTTACAAATCTTCCATGCAGGACTAATCTAGTCCTGCGTGGAAGAGGCAGTTTAAGAGGAGGACAGCAACATGCCATGCATATTACTGAAGCAAGCTGCCTGAGCTCCAAATCCTACACGGAGCGTGGACGAGTGCAGGGAGCCTGTCTGAGAGCAGAGCTCTCAGAATAAACATGTCCCTGCAAAGTAGAACAGAAGAAAGTGTCAATAAATGAGCGAGACCACTCATAGGTGTCCGCATATCCCCAGCAATAGTCCCCATGTGTTCAACAGAAACAGTACATTTAAATAAAATGAAGAGACCCTTTTATTTATTTATTTTTAAACCCCGAGTACAGCTAACCATAGGTGTGCGAGTGTGCCCATCGCTTAGCTACGGTTAAAGCAGCCGAAGAGGATAATAAGGAATATATATGCAATGAAGCAGCACAGCAATAGTGCAGTGGTTAGAGCACCTGCCTAATGAATAGGCATTCCCGGTTCGAGTCCCTCTGCAGCACATATAATTTTCCATGTGAAATCTGTATATGAACATATTTTTACATCCTTTTGACGTATAACCTACATAATAACATTTAAATGTGAACTGGAGTACTGCATTAAATGCAGATGTGAAGTGTCAGTGTCATAATGAATAAGGCACTAGTAAGCAGGTTTAAGCACAAATAAGCAGTAGTAAGCATGTTTAAATGTGTTTGCATGGGGGTAAGCATTGCCTACACAGATTAAGCAAAGTAGAAGTTAACTGAGTGTAAGAAACTGTAACCAGAGGTTAGCAGTGCTTACCATCGCGCAAACCCACTTACAACTGCTTTAAAGTGCCTTAATCACTCTGCATCCAACAGCCCATGTTCTGCCCAGCAACAAAATAAACTGCCTCTGCAAGGCTCAAACTCAGGACCCTGCACGCTATAGTCACAGCAGTTAACCACTAAGCCATCATAGCAATAGATATGAACGAGGTATCAGCAAACTAATCCTCACCATAGGGAAATCAAACCAAATATGTGAACTGAATCTATGTACAGTGTGAAGTGGTATAACCTGCTACAAAACATAAATATGTGAACTGGAGTACTGCAGTAAGAATAGATTTGAGGTGTTATTGTAATAAAGTTTAGAAGTCCCCAGGTCCCCATACAGTGTATGTACACATGAATCACAGATACCAGACACATACATAACCTGTAATGAAGAATAAATCATTGCCAAATGGAAAATATAGTGCTAATTAACTATTAAGCAATGCTAACCACAGCACAGCTCAAGTTAGTAAGTGTAAGCAATGTGTAGGGGAGCCAATTCAATCTGCCTAGTGGTATACCTCTTTAAGCAGTGCTAACCTTATATAAGCAGGTGTGCCCATAGCTTAGCCTTTTTAAAACTGGCCAATCATGGGAAAGTGCAGGAAAATTGCCGTATTTAAACCCTACAAGTGAGAATGCTTCCCATAACTAGTTGTAGCTTCCTACTGCAGGCAGAAGGGCTGTTGTGGGTGAAGGTACAGAGTGCAGCGCTGGGGCATCCATGAGTCAAAAATCATGGTATGGCTCCTGGTAAAACACCATGATCAGAGACTATTACAGGGCCTGTACCAGGGCTCGCAGTATAAAATGGAGGCCTAGGACAGTCTCGCCCGTGACCTCACCAGTGCCACAGGCATTCCCCGGACTGGTGAGCAGGTCAGGCACCACCATGCTGACCTGAAGCGGCAGAGGGGGGATGTACTGGAACAGTGGATCCAGGAGTCTCAGCAGATACCCAATGCCCCAGTACTGAGTAAGTACTCATTCTACTAAGTAGTAAATAATTGCCTAGCTTGTGTATACTATGGATATGTATTGCTAAATATCACTGCATTTCTCTGACAGCTGCAGATGAGTGGGCTGTGAACCAGCAAGCCCATGATGCTAGGCTGCAAAGGCTGCATTGTGAGGCAGGTTAGTAATCAGTCTGCATGTACTGTCATAACAAATAAATATAAGAGCCTTAGAAAGTGTTGTACCAGTAGAAATAAATGTGTAATAGTCTGTCAATGAAGGTGTAACCCCTGAAGTGCTTCAGTTTACTCTTCTCTCATATGTTGGCAATCTGTTCCATACTATAAATAGTACTGTTGTATCTTAAGCAGTGTCACCCACACCGTGGTATGCAGATAAAATGAGTATGAAGTCCTGCATAACAATGTTGGAAGTGCCAAGAGGTCAGTCATATCGTACAAGTTAGGGAGACTTAGATAGAAAACTATTGAAAGCTTAACATCAATTCCCTGACAGCACAGTGTACTGAGATGTTAGCTATAATATTTTGTCACACACAGCAGGGGTTTGAATCCTGGGAGTGCTAATAAGTTGTATGCATAATCATACCCCAAAACTGTACAGATTTTGATACAATGTTCAGATAGAAAGCTGTATGCATAATTACACCCAACAACAGTACAGAATTTGCTAGAATGTTCAAATTGTAAGTTGTATGCATATTCATACCCCACAATTGTTCCAATCTGTCCAGCATGTCCAGATAAATGGCCCATATCTCCAGCTTGGTACCCTGTCCCCCTGAAAATACAGTGTGATGATCCAAGAAATGTAGGCAGCTGTCAATGACATATAACTGATAGTCAAATGCGTACATAGTCAGGGAATGTGCATGGAAACAAATCTGTCATTCTAGCACCTCACCCAAAGTGTATGACAGCAATTCTTAACATATGTTGCATTAACACCTTCAGCCTGTCACGCCTGTATGTAAGACACAGGTCACGTATATAATAATTTTTAAACATACCAGTGTACAATATAAGGCCATTGTGTAGTATAATAATACATGTAAGGGAAAGACCACTGCAGTGACTAAGAATGTTGTGAAAACTACAAGGATATATTAGTTGTTAATTGAACTCTCTCTCTCACCCCTATCATATGTGCATAATAACCCAGTGACACTCCTCAACTGGTATGTGTACACTCCAAACTTTTGTTGGGACATATATCCTAATGGTTTATAAATATTCATATTTGTTTCTATGCATGTGCCATGTTAAAATACACCCATATTGTTGGCCTGTTGCCATCAATGAAACCTGCATGGCCCTATAATGGCCACTGTTGTTCCATATATGCATGTGTTCTGTTTTCTCTGCAATTGTGTTAAATCTGGTGTGTTGGGTTAATGGGAATACCTATGCATGCTGTTATAACTAATCCTGAATGCTGTTGACTATTACTAACCCATATCTGTCATAAACCTGTGACAACACAGCTTGTATGGAAAGGCCGGTCCCAGCAGACCCACCTGTCCCACCTCAGCTGGCCATGGCACCGGGCACCAGCACATCTTTGGCCCAGCCTGGGACCTCATCCTCCGTGAGCCCTGCACCACCTTTGGGTAGAACCGCTGCAGGGGATGGGGCTCAACCCCCCTCTCAGAGTGGGCGCAGAGGGGAACCTGTCACCCATCAACAGGTCTGGGCCATGGTGCATAGGGAGCTCAATCTGGAGTATCAAGAGCATCTATGCCAGCTTGAGGGCTGAGTGGCACTATTAGAGGGTGAGTCTGCCCCTCCTACACAGCCCCCAGCACAGCCACCTTCGGGGCCGTGAAGGTGCAGTGGTGACTGCCCATAGGTGGGGACCTCAGTCCCACTGTTTCCAGTTGGGGGCTCATGGGCTTGCAACTTCCAAACACCCCTCCTCGTCCAAGGTGTTTACCCCCCACATGTATCATATACCCGCCCTGTATGCATCTTGTGTGTCTTGTCTGTTAACCTACCCAACCTACCTCCCCAAATATAACTACTACCCCTCCCCAACATCCCACTCTCACCTGAAAAAAAAAGGCAATCTGCTCCCACAAAAAAATCTCGTCCCATACATAGCTGTCCGTTTCGCACACGTGTCCACTGGACACATGTAATCTGGTCTAATTGGCATCACAATGAATATATGTTGTCTTCACCCCTCTCCCAGGGGTTTGAGGGTCCAAATGTACCTCCAAATATAGTGTATATGCACAGCTGTTGCTGTAGAAGAAATTGGCAGCTATGGACCTTTCCTATACCCTTCCTGCACATGCCTAGCTATTTCCCCTACTGTCTTTCCCTCTTTGTGCCCCATTTTTCACCATTGTCCTATCAACCCCTTTTTCTTTTCTTTTAAAGGAATTAGCATGGGGGTAAGTGGCAGTAAGCACTGTTAAGCAGCGGTAAGTGGGTTTGAGTGGGTTTGCTTGGGGGTAAGCTATGCCTACACAGGTTGAGAAATTCAAAGCTAACTGACTGTAAGAAAACATAAGCTGAGGTTGGCAGTGGTTACCATTGCAAAAACACACGCAAACCCGCTTACAACTGCTTTAAAGTGCCTTAAGCACTCTATAGCCAATGTACCTTGTTCTGCCCAGCAATAAAACAAGCAGCCTCTCCAAGGCTGGAACCAAGGACCATACACTCCATACACAAAGTGATTTAAAACCATGGCCGATATACATAACCTGAAGTTTTCACAAACATATTGTCCAGCACAATCAGTCAACAGTACAGGGAATGTATTAATATCATACCACACAACCTGCTAATGCAAGAAGTCTGGACAAATTATGCCACACTGTGGGTTCAAATAGGGATATACGTCAACTAATGCTCTAATACACTTAAAATGTTGCTAGTTACACAGTTATATGTATTAGAACACATATGTAGAAGGAGATGAAGTCTGAAACACAAACTTGTTGGCACTAGTTACTGACTTCAATGCTGCGATCATCCATGACAATTACCAAGTGAATGAGGAACAGGCCAAAATATGAGCCAAACATGCATGGACATATGGACAGATATATATCTGTAAATGTAGACAGATAGACAGCTATATGTAGATATATATTAATGTATGACACAAATAATCATATAACATCAATTGTATATAGATACATACATATGTTCATATGTATGTATATATATGTGTGTATATACATATATATATATATATATATATATATATATATATATATATATATATATATATATATATATACAGATGCATATATATATATATATATATATATATATATATATATATATACAGATGCATATATATATATATATATACAGATACATATATATAGATATAGCCATATGATATATATATAAGTACATACACATATACACACACAAAAGGTATCAGTAGCCATATATATGTATATATGTAGAAGCAGTGTGGAAGTACTGGGTGCAAAGTATATCCCTCAGCCTCAAGCCCTTTAACTGCCTTCTGTGAAATGTGTATTGTGGCAACCATTCCCACAAATGAGAATACTGACATTAAACATATACCAACCCACAATTCAAAGGACATGACATGACACACAGGTATGCATACAAAGATAACCTTTATTTGTGTACGATACAATAATGTATGCCAGCACTTACACCACATAAGGTTTGAAATATGTAATCAGTGATGAATGCAAGGCCCACACAAAACAGTAGATGCAAGCAATGTGTATACATACCATACTATGCTGTCCAGGCCAAGGCCTTCAATTAGTACAACAGTAGAAACAGGATTTGCCTTCAGGATACGTAACAATCAACAATCACAGATGTAGTTCAGCAGCCTCCAACTACACCCTGTAGTCAAGCCCTAGGGGGAAAAGTAGCACTTGTGTTAATGTCACAGTATCTTGTACATAACATTGCTTAACCTAGCATCTCACTATCACACTGAATGACCCTTGTCTTAACAGTTATATCCCTGAAAAGGTGTCAATGCCTGGGTTAATGGCATTGACCCCCCCCCAATAAAAGGCTGTACAAGGGCAAGGAACACTGTGTACCACACACTTACCTCTGGAATGTACAGCGGCATATATGTGTCCTCCAGCTGTTGCCCTCATATATATGGACTTGGCCCAACAATTGGTGTGGGAGTCCATGACATGACTGGGGTGATAGCAGTAATGGTAGTGGTAAATAATGATTGGCCATTACCTAACAACCCTTCCTGTATCACAGCAGGACAAAGACTGGCATATATGTGGAGGACAGAGGCAGGAACATAGGGCCATATTTGCAATATTGTTGTTACACACCATGGTAATTGCTGGTGTTACAGGATTCATTGCAGCATACCCTTATGCAGGAATATGACATTGAAATACAAATGGATGTAGCCATGTAATGATAGCACTCAACAGACAGAATGCCACAGATATATCTGGGACAATACCTGTGTCGTGCACAGACAAAACTTAACAGCCAATCCCCTTGATATCATATAGATGTACACAGAAACTCTGTAAGAACAACAATATACAATGCACACAACAACACTACTCACACTGTCTGTAGGTCTGGAACCTTACCCAAATGTGGATTTGGCCTATGTCTGCAGGTTCTGCTGTAAGAGGTATTGCTACCTGCTGTGTGTAACACTGATGTCCACACACAGGAAGTATGTCATCCATACTGGAAAGGTGAAGGGACAACGCCCACAAAAGGCAGCAATTTAAAGTACAGGGTTGCCATAACAGTGGTTATCTGAAGTACTACACAGCAGGCTGCATGCAATTAGCAACTGGTGGACACTGACTGGAGCAAAGGCCACCACCTGATCATGTGCAATACCAACAAAAGCATGCAACAATGTAATCAAACCAGCTCAATCATGAGAGAGAGAGAGAGAGAGAGAGGACAGTCATGTTAAAGTGTAGCATAGCATGCCCAAGTGCCATAGCAGTATAATATGCTTATCTAAAGTTTGTCACCATATATACACCCCTAATGTTAGTCTGTGTTCACATGTGACACCTGTCTGTGTTGCGGCAAGGCAGAACAGTTCAGCTGTGATGTAAAGAGAGTTACATGAGTGTGGTCCAGATGTTCGTATGCACCCCACATACAGATACATATATGTGTGATACATATTCACAGCTGTGTATGTCTACAGAACCTCGGACAGTTATAATTTCATATAGGTATATAAACAACACATAATGATATCTACACATATATGCATGTATGTATACACACACACACACATATATATATATATGTGTGTGTGTATACAGACAGATATATATATATATATATATATATATATATATATATATATATATATATATATAATGTATATATATATATATATATATATATATATATATATATGTGTGTGTGTGTGTGTGTGTATGTCTATAAATATATATATATATATCTATATATATATATATATATATATATATATATATATATAATATATATATATTTATGTCAACACGTCCCCTGCCATGACATGTGTGAGAGAACATCACACATCAATACACAACATACCTACACACCAGTACATGGCTGCAAGATGGAGTGTGGAGTGTGGTGTGTAACCTATGCTGGGAATACATCGCAATTGTTTGAGAAGGTGGGATATATATGTTGGTGAAGGGTATTAGGCACATATTGGTATGTATGTCTGGTTGGGTGACAAGCAAGGCAGCATACAGGACTGGTATATGACACATGTGGTGGTTAAACACTGTGGATGGGTAGTTACATTGGGAATGTGGAGGCCATTGAGACCCCACATGGGAACAAAGGGAACATGGCGCCACCCATGGACAGTCATTACGGCATCTACATGGATATAAAGGAGCCTGGGCTGTGGGCTGAGCAGGAGGAACATGCATGTCTAACGTTGTGTATGTGTACTGCATGCCTCCAGGTGATGTAGCACATACCCCATGTCACTGTGGAGCTCCCTATGCACAAGACCCTGGACTTAACTGGATTACAGACATATGTCTGTGTGTGCTTCATGGGGGAGAAACCATCCCCTGAGGTGGTTCCACATGAAAGTAGTGCCGGAACAGTAGATAATGAGGTTCCATGGTGGGTCACAGATGTGATGTGGACTGGTAACGTGCATATTAGGTGGGAGTGGTGTTCCTGCTGGCAAAGAACCCCTACACATACTGGTGTGTAACTGTCATGGAACATATGTAGGTTGTAATAGTCCACACAATCCCAGAACATGTCCAACAGCATGCATAGATATCCCCAGTATCACGGAATGGCAGATGTGTAGTAATCAGATAGCAGGCATACGACATGCATATGTGGAAACATAGTGGCAATGATAATGGCATGCAGGTGAAATACTCTGTAACAGCCCAGCAACTCTAGTGTACCCACAGGGAGCATGTCTATAAACACATAGCAGAACGTGTTGTACAATACAATATATGACCCAATGGTACAAATACTGGAGACATACCACTAGCGTTGTGTGAACATTAAGTTGGAGCTGATATGGTGGCGGGAGACTGAAATGTGTATTGTATTATGGTAAACTTGCCATATGAGTTGCTCAGACATATTTCCATCATTATGTCTTTCAGGGAGTATGGCGCACGCGAGGAATCCCACCAGCTGTTGTTCTCATGGACAAGCCAGGACCAGCATGAGTGAACAGCCATGTGGAATGATGTGGTCCGCAGGGTGAATGAGATGGGGATGCACAGCCGTACATATGAGCAGGTCCACCACCACTGTAGTGACCTGCTCCACCATGTATGTCACCGTGCCGCTGCCATGCGTGGTGACCACCTTGCAACGGGGGGGGCCATAACATCCATCCCCCCTCACCATATTGGAGGAGCTGCTCATGAGCCTTGTAGCACCTGCCCACCCACAAGAGCTACAGGCATATACAGTCATGGAGGTGGGTGCTACACACACACCAGACATGGAGCATGCAGGTAAGGTTCTAGGGCATATCAGTAGACTATTGTAGTGTATGCATCTGTACAGGTAGATCATGCATATGTGAGATGTGGAGTCTGTTGCTGTGTAGTACTGATAAACAGTAATACATAATCTGTAGTACTGTGGACTTCAGCTGTTGTTGTACTGTAATATTACAGTCACCATGTAGCAATGCCACAGCTGTGTCCACTGACATCAATTCTATCTAATCTCAATGTAGGTACCTCTGGGATACCAGCAAGGCAGCGGCCGGATGCTGGTGAGTATGGTTTAAGGCTATGCTTGGCAATTCATTGTGCATGTCATAGCTAAGGTGTAGGTCATGTACACATATAACACACCTAGCCATAATGCATGCTGTACATGTGCACTGACAGAGCACACACCTCACTAATGGGATTATCAGCCTCAAATACATGCAATACACAGACCATCTCAGACAACTGTAGCTACACTCGAGTGCACATTGCCCAAGGATCAGCTGACATCTGCCTAACATACACAGCTATGTCATACACAGAGCAGTTGAACATGCTACACATAAAGACATCCCACTCCCTCTGCAAACACATGCTCCAGGGTCCTAAACCTCATCAACACATTACACAGAACATACAGGTAGGATAAGGCCCTGTCCTGGGGAATTCCCACACTCTGGAACAAACTACCCATA
This sequence comes from Protopterus annectens, assembly GCF_019279795.1. Taxonomy (NCBI): domain Eukaryota; kingdom Metazoa; phylum Chordata; order Ceratodontiformes; family Protopteridae; genus Protopterus; species Protopterus annectens. Next base: position 1,039,797,439 of record NC_056735.1, read on the forward strand.
CATGTCAGGCAATGCTACTCATTGGCCTCTTTACAAAACACTTGACAGCTGGATGGGAAATGGGGACTTCACCCTGGGTAGTATGTCTGTGCCACAGCCTGACATGGGCACAGGGGAATAACATTAGTTGGTGTTGCATGGCTGGGAACCCCTTTGGCTAGGCTTATGTAGGCCCCAGGACCAATAGACCAGTACTCCCCTATGAACCTATATGTACCACAGGCAATATCAGCCAGGGCTCAATAATGGTCACTAATGGTCTCTACACTCACCATAGGTATAGTACATTGTGTCTGTGGTCAGTCTAATGGTAGTCTATCACTCATACATGCACCTCTGATGATGACACCTGTGAATACACATCAAGCATTCACTAAACAAGTGTCCACATGTAATCCAGAAACACACAGATGCTGTGAGCAGCAGTGAAAACACAACTGACACACAGATACACATCCTGCAATGGTGTGTATACCTGTAAGGTATGGTGCACAGTACATGCCAGGGTGTTGAACAGCTGCACAGCAATGCTGTGGACATGGGTGCAGTGAGTTCCAGGGAGAGGGCCATCACTTACTAACAGAAGCCATGTATCACAGCCATGTATAATGTTGGTTACGGGGATTGACTACAGTTGCACTGCATGCTGTTGAGCACCACATGTCTTGCATGCTGACATGTGTGTAATTACAGGTTTGTGTGTGATACTGTACTGCACCATCACCTGCTATTGTGTGTGTGTTATGGGGGTGTGGGAGCTGTCTGTAGGTGCTGTCTGGTGGAGTGTATGGGTTGCCATGTATGTCGACTGCATGTGTGTATGTATTTATGTGTGTGTGTGGCCATGTCTGCACACGTGTGTGTGTGTGTGTGTGTGTGTGTGTGTGTGTGGGGGGGGTGTATGTACTGTTTAGCGGTGATGTACAGGTCTTACAGTCTCTTCTCTGTTTTCCCCTCACAGGTGGTGAGGTGAGGCTGGGTCCCACCCACAGGAAATCTGATGTCACTGATACAGACAGCGACCATGAGGATAGGTGTGTTGAGGCACAGGAAGGGTCATCAGGGGCTGCTGCTGAGCCACCAATTGACATCCTACATGTATCCACAACATCCATGCACACAGTCACACTGCCTCTACATAGCTCATCACTGTTGGCCTTAGCTGAGGGACAGTCTACGGTTGGCATTGGCCATGACAGTGTGGTATCTATGGCACATGTGTCAGGATACAGCAGCATAGCCAGATGTCTGGTTGGGTATCACACAGGCAGATGTTCAGGGGTGCTCATCGGAGCACTGCTTGTCATCCTGCCCCTGACAGACGTGCCACATCTATATCAACCACACACATGTTCCAGGTTGTCATGGAGGCACAGACACAAATTGAATGGTACACAAGGCAGGATCTAAGGGCGCAGAGGGCTCATTACACCTCTGTAACTGACAGCATCCATGACCTAGCATGTGCCATCCATAATTACATCGAGGTCATGGATAGACGATGGGGTGAGACATTGGAACTCATCCACAATGTCATGTCCATGCATCAGGATGGGGCAGGATGGTTGCGAAAGCCACATGGACGTATGCCAGCAACACCAGCAGCTGGAGGTCACAGTGGACATCCTACCAGTCACAGCCACTCCCGTAGTGGCAGTACCAGACCCAGCACTGTGGGGAGGGGTGCTGTCCACAGACAGTCATAGCAGACCACGTGCAAGTGGCATTGGCCAGTCCCAGGAAGGACCTGGATCCAGTGGACATCTGTCAAGCTCAGGGGACAGTACTCGATCTAGCTTTGTACCTGATACTGCCTGTAGCACCCCTGCCAGGCACAGGTCCTGTGTCCATGGCCAGAGCCGGTGAACTGCAAACCCTGCCAGGTACAGTCTGCAGCTGTCTCACAAATCCCTGTATAGGGCAGCCACATGGTGGAACTGTGTGTATGCAGACACACACACATAAACAACAAACCTAGGGCAACCACATACCTGCACACATGACATCACCAGTGGCCCATAACAATACTCATCCCCCCCACACACACACACACACACACACACACACACACACACACACACATGTTGTCAATTGTATGGCTCAGCCAAGGCCTCTGGCAATCTAATAACACACCCTGTGCATATGATGATACCTGTGCCACTCCCTAACATCTGTAACATCGATGCTGGGACAGGCTAACATGGTGCTGATGCGCAGAATGACTGTACAACAGTGTAGCAATGGAATGATGTGTAGCATGTTGTCAGCAGTAAAGTGAAATGCTAATATCCTGGAAGATGTAGCTGTGCAGCCATGATGCATCATAGCTGTAATTAACAATGTTGTATTGTTGTCACCATTATCTATGCTGATTGTGTTTTGTTTATCCATGTGCCATATGGCTGATGGGTGTAGTGGTTTCAGCAGGCCTTCTACAGTGGACCCCAGTAAGTGTAGTGGGTGGTACTCATGCCATGTCTGGGTACAACACACAGAGCCTTTGGTTTGGATGCAGTACAGGTACAAGACTGTACACATGGGGGATAGGCACAACCACACATTGCTATATATGCAGTCTGCAATGTGGATGACATTGAACATGCTAACAGCAGGGTGTCTGTCCCTCTCCCCACTCTACTGCAATCCTCACCTCAGTAATATGTGTGTGCCAATGCCGGTGGCATAGCCCTACCCTTAGGAGGGTGTGAGGTGCTCAACTACTGTGAATGGTGTAAACAACAACTAACAACCTATTACCTACACTGTACAGTATTACAGACAGCTATGCGAGGGAATAGACGCAACAGTAACTGCAATAATGGCAGATGTGTCCACAACAGCCACATCCAGTGAGTTATAGCAACCCCAGTAGAGCTGCACACCTCTACAGTTTGGAGGAGGGCATTAACACAACTATGACATGTGAAGGACTGTATTCCCACAGAATGGCACCTGTGGAATGTTGGCATTTGCCAAGCAGTCCTGGTGGAAATATAGTCTGTGAATGAAGGTAGATCCCTTAACAACTACACACATTCCTATATGTGGGATAGTATACAAAAGCCTGGTATGATCTACATAGGCATTGTGCACCTCCTAACCCTCATCTACACCTGTCATGATTGGGTCAAGGAGGTATTCCAGGTTAAGTTTGTATTCTCTGCCTTTGACAAGTCCAACATTGGTGGGGTCCCATGTGTTAAGATTACCAGTGACACTGGACATGGATTCATTGTTGATATGTTCCATGTCCCTGCAGACCAGGGTCATCAGGCTACTGGGTGGTAGTTCCCAGCTGACATGGTGGATTTGTGGTTGTCCTTGCCAACATTGGTGAATCCATTGTCAAGTGTAGGCTATTGGATCATATGAGGGATCCCAGCTACTTACTGCACCTGCCTAGGGGATTCCCCCATGCATGACACTTCACTTGACTGTACTGCATGATATGTTAGTAATGTCAGCCTGACATCCTACAGGTGGGATGGAGTACTCTTAACATGTACTGCCCTTGTCATGTAGGGTCCTGGTTATGGGATCTGCTAAGATTGGTAGTGTATTGCAGGCCACACGTGTTTCGCTGGGGGGAGATACCTATCCGTGCCAGATGTATGTTGTTTGGGTCTCTCAAACTCATCAATGGTGCATGTGAACATATATGTTGTGGTTACATTCCCAGTTTCATCTACAGATGTATGTCCATATATACCTATATAGATATATATGTGTTCACCTTTGAAAGGGAGACAATCATTTCTTCGAATGGCCCTTTCTGCAAACTGAAAGGACCAATCCGTTATTTCTTACTGCACCACAGTTCACAACACAGCAGTTCTAAAGGCACCTTCGATGATTCTCAAACTGCAAGTTGGAATACATAACGTAATTAAGGGGGGCATGCCCCTGCACCACCCATCTGGGGGGGCTGGGCCCCCCACAACCTCCCTACTGTGATATACTAACTCCGAGTTTGCACTACAGTGGGGATAGGCAAATATTCCCCATCCCCACTATAGTGCCATCCGCACCCAAATTGCCAAATCTGTAATGAGCGAATGCATAGTGACATTTGCTAATTCCTCATTCGATGCATTTAGAGCAATGTTGAGAACATACTTTCAGCCTTCCAGCTTTTGGAGACATGGATTTCTTCCTTTGAAAGGTGAGCCATATATATGCTTACATATATGCATCCCTAGTGCTGTATATATGTGGACATATAGATGTATACATATATATCTATAGATGTATCCATATCTATGTATATATGTATTTATTGGCATATATATATATATATATATATATATATATATATATATATATATATATATATTATATCCATTTAAAGATGAATATATATATATATATATATATATATATATATATATATATATATATATATATATATATAAATATATATACACATAAAAATACATCTACATGGCGTAACACATTCCCTGTAGTGTTGTATACCTGGGCTGGATGATATGTATGTGAAAACATCATGATTGTGCATGTCTGCCATGGGTCAGTGGTAAATCACTTTGTGTATGGTATGCAGGGTCCTGGTTTCGAGCCTTGCAGGAGCTATTTATTTTGTTGCTGGGCAGAACACAGCCCGTTGAATACAGAGTGATTAAGGCACTTTAAAGCAGCTGTAAGCGGGTTTGTGCCGGGTTTGCGTGACGGTAAGCACTGCTAACCTCCAGTTATGTTTTCATATACTTAGCTTCTAAATTGCTTAACCTGTGTAGGCAGTGCTTAGCTCCACACAAACCCGCACAAACCTGCTTATAACTGCTTTAAAGTGCCTTAATCACTCTGTATCCAATAGGCCATGTTCTGCCCAGCAACAAAATAAACAGCTCTTGCAAGGCTCAAACCAGATGCCCTGCACACCCTAGACAAAGTGATGTACAACTAAGCCATGACAGATACACAGATATTCAGTGTTTCAGAAACCTATCATCCAGTCCTGTCATGCAACAGTAAAGGGAATGTATACCAACATTTAGATGTGTGTGTGTATAAATATATTAAAACCTTAACAGATATAACATATCAATATATTTATATATATATATATATAAATATATATTTTGTTTTACTAACTCTATATACATATATATCACTATATATGTGCATATATGTATGCATATGCCTAAACCGACACATTTATGTATCGACACCTATATGTCTACATGTACATAGCACGTTACATATATGTACACAGATATATATCTATGTATGTATATATGGACATAGTTATATATCTGTTAGCAGATATATATATCTATATAGGTATATATAGCCATACATCTGTAGATAGCTATTGCAGATTAACAAATACACATATGTCCACATGCCCCATTAATAGGGTTGAGAGGCCCCACACACTATACGTCTTGTACGAATAGGCACCCCCCCCACAGCCAAATTCATGCGCCCTGCAATACACTACCAAGTACAGTCTGCCTCCCATAGGACATGCAATATGTGGAAGCCATCAACATCCCCAGGATACAGATATACAGACACAGATATGCAGATACAGATATACATATATATATATGTGTGTGTGTGTGTGTGTGTGTGTGTGTGTGTGTGTGTGTGTGTGTGTGTGTGTACATATATATATATATATATATATATATATATATATATATATATATATATATATATATATATATATATATATATATATATATATATATATATATATATATATATATATATATATATATATATATATATATATATATATATATATATATATAGATGTGACTACACATACACACGCAGATATGTGTGCAGTAAGACAGTAAGATACATATGTAGAAGATGCACACAATATGGAACAGCCACTATGCCTACAGTTAACACCTGAACAACTGGACACTGTATGGGCCACACATACTAAAGTCAATCGTTGCCTGCAACATATACCCATAGAAAGGTCATAGGAAAGACACCACACACAGGTTTGCAGAAATGGGATTCCTTTAATTGTGTACTATAACAGTTCTATATGCCATGTTATATAGCTGTTCAGATACTGACAACCATATAAACAGAGTACTGCAACTGTGAAACAGTTACACTAATACAGTAGTCTGGAAAGGTACACAACTGTTGCTGTCAAGGCCAAGCCCTTCAGAATGTACAATAGTGAAGACAGACTGGACCACAGGGTACCACATAATCAACAGTATGCACTGCAGGTGTGTAATTCAGCAGCCTCTATCTACACTCTGTACAAACTCCATAGGAGGTAAAGACATTTTGTGATCAAATGGGTTGTAACTGGTACATAACAAGGCATAACAAACAGAACAGTCTGTATGACAGGAGGCAGTATGCTTGCAGTACCCCAAGTCATGTAAGTAATGTCAATATAGGTGGAGTATATGGTACTGTACATCCAGATACCTTGTGGCAGCTCACCCCTGATACCCCCGCATTTTGTAACAGCCTAGGTCATTTATGGTGCTCCCCACCTAGACTCAATAATACAGGCTCATATACCACTGTTACATACACTGGCCTCTGCAGTGCATAAGGGCACACATGTGTTGTGTAGGTGATGCCCACACATATATGGCCCCAGCCCCATTGTATGTGTGGGGGATACAACAGCAGTGGTCTAATAGCAGCAATGGCAGTGTGATATACTCACAGCCCACTACAGAACAACCCCCAACAGCATGACATATGTGCAAAGCTTGGTATGTAGATGGAGGACAGAGGCTGGAACACAGACACATATGTGGAACACTGTTGCCATACACTAAGCAAGATACTGGTGTTACAGGATGGTCTGCAACATACCCTTAGTCAGGGAATTGAGGTTAGAAATAGAAATGGATGTAGTCATGTAATGATAGCACGCAACACACACACTGCCAGTGTAATATCTGACACAGGGCCTGTGTGGTGGACGGACAACACATGATAGGCATACCTCTGTCCAGCAAGAGGATAGGCCCACAGTAGTGAGCTATGCAGACAGACTGCATTCCAAGGTATACTAGTATGTACACACACACCCTGTAACACCAGTACTATGCAAAGCATAACACAACTCTACTCATAGTCTGTCTGTAGTTCCTGATCCTCCTACAAATATGTGGCCACTCTGAGTATGCAGGTTCTCCTGTAAGAGGTATTGCTACCTGCTGTCTGTATCACTGATGCCCACACACAGGAAGGATGTCCATCACACAGGAAATGTAAAGGGACCACGCCACATGCTGTATGGATTTATAGTGAGCCGTTGCCATGACAGTGGTAATTGAATGTAGTACACATGTGTAATTATATATATAAATATATTATTTATATATATATATATATATATATATATATATATATATATATATATATATATATATATATACAGATATATATATGGCTATCTGGATAAGTATATGTACATATATTTCCACCATATGTCCTGAACATGGAGTGTAGCCATACCCCAGCCCCTACAGTCCCAAAGTCATAGTGCAAGGGGATGTCAGGTATGTATAGCAGGTATATTAATAGACTGTTGCTACTGTCATTGGGATGGGTTTCACAGACACGGTGTGTCTGTATGCTGACATCTGCTTATAACATGTGTGCCATTGGCTACTGATAGACATCCTAAGGGAATCATTGTAAAGTACCGCCGCTAGCATGTAATGCCCTTGTGGCGTGCAGCAGAGATATTGGCCATTATATCTGGAACGTTGGACACACCCTGTACAGTCCAGAGGTATAGACATAATCCCTTATTTCACAACATGTGTACCAGGCCTGACAATATGGATGTAGACAGCCATGTAGATGGGTATAACACATAATGACTGGTATACATTTGGCACCATAGATGTTGGATTCACACACTCCTGTCTGGCCTGACACATAATGACTGCTGGTACAGAGGCGCCATGGACACATACTACCCACTAGATATTGACATACATCTGTACAGCATCCCACTGCTCTGTCTGACATACATGACCTTTAAGGTAGGCCCGGCAGCAGTACATCTGGCAAGTATCTGCACATGACATCCCACTGGTTAAGTACACTAAGCTGCTAGGCATGTAACAATGCACTGTGCAGGCTACAGGCAGACTGGCTCAACACTGGCCTACATCTCGTATGGGGGAATGCACATGTACCTGCATATATAGCAGGCTCAAGAGCCATGTCACAGCACAAGGTAAGATACACCTGTGTGACAATGCATATCCACAACCAATGTGAACACAACCACAGCCACATATGGTAAGCTAACATAATATTACAGTATATGCACTATCTGTTCTACACCATCCTCATATGTGCCACTCACAGAATGACCCTACATATACTGGCTTGCAACACAGTTTGGTCAGATGGCTGTCTGTGGTATGAGACATGTGTGTGTGTATGGCTTTACAAACATGTATGGCAAAACTGTACCATACAGCGGGGCAGCATGTAACATCTGACAGAAGGGGAACTAGAACAATGACATCTACCACAGTCTGTACACAGGCTAAAGTACATATTAACAATACACACACTGCTGACATTCATCATCACTACACAGACCTCAGTACTGTACAAACGCAAACATCCACAGAATGTTGAGCTTATGTCATGAAATATAACCCCTACTGTACATGACATGTGTAGCAATCTGATATATCACTGTCTTGTTATCAGATATGATGACAGTATTTATGGTGTACAGCACATATGCACCACTTCATGCACGCCGTATGTCCAAAGTTTGACAGAGGTTTGGCTGACAGCACATACTCAGGGCCAGTATAGACATGCTGCTGTGATAACCTCATATATGTTCCATTGTAACGAGGTTTGTTGCAATATATGTTCTATGAGGGATATGAAGTCAGTAACTGTCACGGCCTTCACCATCTACAGACTGCAAAACTCACACTACTTTCTGCATTCCATAGATAGATGCACTGTGGCTAACACATGAAACCATAGGCACAACACTGTCCAGTCTGCAGATGACACTGCAGATGGGGATTCCTCATATACATGGAACTGACATGGCAGGTATTGTGACATGTACGACAGGCATATCCAGACAAACACTGTTAAACCAAAATTACTCCAAATGTAGTAGTATAGCAGCACTTACAGTCTGTAGTCAGGTCAGGCACAGCCCCCTCCTGTTTGTTGCCCTCTTTCCACTGTGTATGTTGTTAGAGGTAAATCCCCAATCCATCTGAGATGCTGTTTGCCAAACAACATATCTAGTTCCTGCTCACAGTGACTGAAAAGGCCCAACACCACCATGATGTTCCTAGGTATTGTAGTATGTTTCCATGCAATTGGCTATGGGCTTATTACCACAGCTGTTCCACATGCAATCAGCTAGGGGAGGTCTGCCCTTTATGCAGAGGCCATCAGCTGATCATGAGCATCATGTAAAATACACATGCTGCTGCCTAAGCAAGGCAGGTGTGGGTCTCCACATCCACCAGAGAGGGAGTGGGGGAGGCAGACAGAGGCAAATACATGTCAGGGAGGTGTGGGAGAGTAAAATGGAAGCATGTTTGTGTCACACACCTACCAGCACAGGGTATCAAACCCCTGACAACTATGTAGTGCTATCACAGTTTGATGCAGTTATTGGATGCACCACATGGGCTACCTGATGTGGAGCACTCAGATCATATATGTGAGGGTGAGTGACATCTGCAACAGGGATACGGTAGATATATGGTAGGTGTCGTACACATGCCTGTCTGCATGAACAGGTGCCAGCGTCAACATAGGCACACTCACACAAGGACGCACACACATTGACACACGTGGCAGGTCCAGGAGTGCAAGTCATCACTAGAGGGACTGTCACAACACATCAATGTGCAGGTATCACATGCAACACACGGGTCATACAGAGGCCGTATGAGCAAAGAGTAGGAGGAGGTGTCAGACATCAGACAGCATGCTTCAGTATGCCCTGGGGAGTTGTAGTGAGTGTGGATGTGGGCATACGCACCATACATCACACAAACACACACACACACACACACACACACACACACACACACACACACACACATACACACACACATGAACACACAGGGTGCCAGTCCTGACATGCATGGGTGCATGCCTACATGGGTGTGTGGTGGTCAACTGTGCCAGTAGGCTGTACAAGGGTAGGCAATGGGTATACCTTGGCATCAGGCCACATGACAATGGTCTGCATTGTGGCTCAGGCCTGTAGTTACTGCATTTGCCCACACAGGTGGGTATTGCATCCCCCATCCAGTCACCTGGGTGACTGTTGTGTGTGGCCAGTGCTGTACACCACATGAATGTATGTGCTCCTTAGTCCATTAAATGGATGGTGTCTGGGATGAGCACACCTCCCACATGCATGTACAGTGACATATGGGACTATACCTGAGGTGTCTGGCCCATGTTGTGAACACAGATTATCATCCGATGAGCCAGTCTTGCCCACCTGTGGCAGGAACTGGTAATTGACAGCAGGTTTACCCTGCACCTACATTGATAGCATGCTAACAGCATTCCCTGATGTGAGTGTCATCTGTCCATACAGGGCATGTTGTCAGGCATGGCATGTCCATTGTGAGTCACATGTGATGGCACCACAGGTGGTGCAGGTGTCCATTGGGGAACATGGTGGAGGTGCATTGTCTGCATGTACATGCATTTTGGACAGATGGGCAGGGTGGCATGCCCTCCATAGCCCACTTCTGTCACTACATAGTTACTATCAGTGGCCAATATGCAGTGTACTACTCACATATTGGCTGTTGCCTAGGCATGTGTGTGCATATGACACATGGGTTGAGTGTGTGCTCTGGGTAATAGTGGGGTTGCTAACTTGGATTGGCTGGCCTTGATGTCACATGTATGGGTATGGCTTTGCACCCCAGGCTCCCTGCTAATTTACATCTGTTATCCCTGTATGGTTGACATTGTGATATATAGTAGGGCCACCATAAAAGAAATAAGCAAAACCCCATTCACATTGCCCACACTCACCTCTACACAGGATATGAGTTACAAACCCACACACCTGTCATGTCTGAGAGTAGAACTTATACCTAACTAGTTTTTTACACTACAGCACTACACAGTTATAGTACACGCCACACACATTACTGGAATACTTCTTCCCCAAAGATGTATTTCACAGTGAATGACATCAGCAGGATTACCAAAGTAGAGCATTTCAACTGTACTGTTTCAACTGTACTGTGAGTGACTAGCCAAAAATGCATTGCTCCCTACACAGACAGTGAGACACACATAAAACATCCACAACTGACATGTGTTGGTATAGAACCCCTGACTGAGGCCTATATCACACTACAGCATAGAGCTGTTATAGGACGCACCATAGGGATTACTACAGACATCCTTCTCCAAAGGTGTATTTCACACTGAATGACATCAGCAGGTTTACCAAAGTAGGGCATTTCAACTGCACTGCGAGTGACTAGCCTAAAATGCATTGCTCCTTACACAGACAGTGAGACACACACAAAACATCCACAACAGACATGTGTGGCTATAGAACTCCTGACCAAGCCTACATCACACTACAGCATGGAGTCATTAATAGGTTGCACCACATGGATTACTAAAGAGCTTTCTTCCCAAAGTTGTATTTCACAATGGATGACAAAGTAGGGCATTTGAATTGTACTGCAAGTGAGTAGCCTATGATGCATTGCTCCATACACAGACTTTGCAACACACATAAAACATCCAAAACTGCCATGGGTGGAGATGGAACCCTACCAGAGTTCTAAATCACACTACAGCAGTACGCAGTCACAGGACACGCTACAGCGATTACTGGGCAATGATTTTCCCAGAGGTGTATTTCTATGTGAGTGACATCAGCAGCCTTGCCAAAGTTGAGCATATGAATTATAAGGAGTGTGAGTAACCTAAAATGCATTGTTTGTTACTCAGTCAGTGACAGACAGAGACACAGAGTCATACACATGCACACAGTTGCCAAGTCTGGGGTTAGAACACCTACCTAACTACATTATCACACTACAGCAGTACACAGATATAGGACACACTACAGAGATTACTGGGCTACTATTTTCCCAGAGTTGTATTTCTAGGTGAGTGACATCAGCAGTCTTGCCAAAGTTGAGTATATGAATTGTACGGAGTGTGAGTAGCCTAAAAAGCATTGCTCTCCACTCACTCAGACACACACACACACACACACACACACACACACACACACACACACACACACACACACACACAGTTGCGAGGTCTGGGGTTAGAACACATACCTAACTACTTTATCACACTACAGCAGTACGCAGTTACAGGACGTGCTATGGAGATTAAGGGGCTATGACTTTCCCAGAGGTGTATTGGCAGGTGAGTGACATCAGCAGCCTTGACAAAGTTGAGTATGTGAATTGTACAGAGTGTGAGTAGCCTAAAAAGCATTGCTCTCTACTCAGTCAGACACACACACACACACACACACACACACACACACACACACACACACACACACACACACACACAACCACACACAGTTGCTAGTTCTGGGGTTGGAACACCTACCGAACTACTTTATCACACTACAGCAGTATACAGTTACATTACATGCTACAGAGATTATTGGGCTACGAATTTCCCAGAGGTGTATTTCTAGGTGAGTGACATCAGCAGCTTTGCCAAAGTTGAGTATATGAATTGTAAGGAGTGTGAGTAGCCTAAAAAGCATTTCTCTCTACACAGTCAGAGAGACACACACTCACAGTTGCCAAGTTTGGGGTTAGAACTACTACCTAACTAGTTTATCTCTACAGCAGTACGCAGTTGTGGGACGCACCATGGGGATTACTGAGCTTCAGCTCTTCCAAAGGTGTATTTCACATTGAATGACCTCAGCAGGCTTGTCATGATACTGCTATGTGGAGGGTGGTGTGTGCATGGGCCGTAACCCATTCATGTAGGGGTTGACATGCCACATGCATGCACACATGGGGTCATATGCCACAGATACATGTATACTGCTACTAGGTAACTACTTCTTTGTACAGTCATGTTGCACAGCTGGCACGTGCACCACATAGTCTGTCATGCTGACAGATACTGGTGGCTAGTATTTGCAGTGAGTGATACCTGCACCTCATGTGTTTGGGGCCCTTTGGCTGTGTGCTGGGTGGGACAGGCCCAGATGGCTCCTTGTCATGGTCATGCTCTTCCACACATCTATGTCCGTCTACCTTTGGCTTATTATAGTGTGTTCTCCTTACATATATGTCTGTATTCCAATCCACTGTGTGTGCAAGGCAGGAGTGGTGCATACTGACATGTGTCTGCACTAAGAACTGCAACTGCCAGATATGTCTGGTCCACTGGTGTTTGCAGACATGGCCTTCATGTGTTTAAGTGTGTGAGCATGCCCAGTATGACCTTTCAGTATGCTGTTGACTGACACTGCCTTCATTCCTCTAAGTGTGTGAGCTTGCCCAGTATGGCCATCTATATTGCATGTGTGGATCAAGTCCAGGTAGTTTGCACTGTGATGCTGACCTTTGTGTTGTACACCAACAGGTAGCATGCTGTGTCTGCTGACCTTTGTGTTGTACACCAACAGGTAGCATGCTGTGTCTGCAGGGTATACATTGGTCATTTGGCATTGACTGTTGCTACATTTCTGCATAGCGGGGGGGACACCTGACTGTTTCTACATTTCTACACAGGAGTGGGGGGCACAACTGACTGTTACTATAAGTGTACGTAGGATGGTGGGGCACACCTGACACTTTTACACATTTTCTAGGACTGTACTGGTATGTAGGGTACACCAATTCAGTCTGCAGTCTTACCTATCGTGTTGGCTAGAGGCACACCAGTATACTACAGATCTTAGCTTTAACTACCTACATATTAGTTTCTGACTTCCTAGCCTTCACAACTTACGTCCAACTGCCTGACCTGCTGTAGTTTGTCTGTGTAGGCCTGGGGGAGGGGTTACCCATAGGGCTAATTCAGAGGCCACAGTACAGCATTTGTTTGTGTTTGTCTACACCTATCCTGCTGGCTGTGACTGTTGTTGGGTGTGTGCCCCCCCAACTGGCATGTGTGAGTCACTTACCTTGTGGGTGTCCCAGTATTGAGGGTGGTGCTGCAGGGCTGCCTATATCGGATGCACATAGTACACTCCCTATACATGGTTGAGCACAGGTAGTGTCATCTTTGGCATCCCTTTTACTGTATGTGCGAGTCAGAGAGAGGTGTCATTCCCTGGGTTCCTACTGTGTCAGTGTATGTGCTATGCGTTGCATCTTTGCCAAGGCCACGGCATACTGGGCACATCTCCTTCTGTCTACTGGGGCAGGCTCAGGTTGTTCCTCCTTTGAATCACTCTGTGCCTGTGCAGGCCTTGGCAATGGTGGGGGGCTGTGTGGCCCTGCCCCATGCTGTTCTTCCTGCAGCTGTTTCCACAGGATCATATTGTGTAGCATGACACATACAAGGACAATTTGGGTACATGTAGTTGGTGAGTACTGCAAGGCTCCACCGGATGTGTCCAGGCACCAGAACTGTGACTTGAGCATCCCAGACACACGCTTTATTATGATTCATGTTTGTGCGTGTACCTCATTATGGAGTTCTTGTTCGGGTGTGTGTGCATTTCTGATCGGTGTCATCAGCCAAGGCTCCAGTGCGTATCCAGCATCCTCCACTAGGTGACCATGTGGGATGACCCCATTGGCAAATGTCTGGTACAGCTGCGTCAGATGCCAGATGTGGGAATTATGGTAGTTTCCAGGGCACCCAGCACACACATTCATTATTATGCCCTGGACACTGCACACAACCTGGCAGTTGATGGAGGGGAAGCCTTTGTGGTTGATGTAGACCCTACCCCACTCACCTAATGGTGCTTTAATGTGTATGTGTGGCGTGCAGTCTATTGCACCCACTACCTCAGGGGTATTCTGCTATTTTGGTGGAAGAGATGCATATTGCTGGCCAACGCCTCATGGGTGATGGGGAAATATACGTGCTCACCAACATGTGCTGACCTGGCATCCAGGAACTGGTGGAGTACCCTGGATGATGATGCATGTGAAATCCCCATCATATCCCCAGTTGGCCTTTTGGAAGGTACCTGTAGCTAGTATTCTTAGGCCTACACATACCTTGGTATCCACTGGGATGGGTTCCCCTCTGTTAGTTCTGTGTGTGAGGCGTGGCTGGCACAGATCAACAATTTGTTGTAGGAGGTCCCCGTCCACCCTATAGCACTCCATTATCTTCAGCTCATGTAGCCCTTCGTAGGTTATCCTGGGTCTGTACATCTTCTCTGTCTCCTCACTGTGGGTTGCTCAGCAGCATTCACATCGTCACCACCCTCAGCCTCTTGCACATGCTGGTTTATGATAGCAAAAGCAGCCCCTAACATTTTTCTCTTGCTTTCGTTTTGTAAAATTTCCCCGTCTGTATACACCAGTGGTATGGAGGTTTTGGGAAAAACAAGGGGGGAAGGGTTTGCAGAGTTTATAGTGGTGTGCTGGGCTGGGCTGCTGCCTGTGTAATTGGTTGTTTCTGATACATTTCATCTGTCAGTTAAGCTAGTTCTCCTTGATTACCTTCCTACTGCTGTTTTCCCTTCCCATTGCCTCCCTGTTTAAGCCTGTGTGCACGCCACACAAACGGAGTGCTCAAATGTGCACAGAACTGCTATTTCCTGATTTAACTTCTTTTTCTTCCTGTAAAACCCAGTGCGTGGTGCCCACACCCGCTTACACTTTGAAAAGAGTGCTAGCAGTTTGGACACAGCTAAGCTAGGGCAGTCCCGAGCCACAGGGCTCCAATCCACTTACAGTATGCCTGACACACACCCCCATGATGTCACCTATATCTTAGTCTTTCACCCAGCTATTTATACTCTTACACTCTTGGGACTTGCCTCACACCCTGGGGAAATCTGGGATTCACTATCCTTCCCCTCATTTGCATAGGATTGCCTGCTAATGCATAGTTACATGTCCCACACTGAGCCTCCCCCCTTAGCAACCATTACTCACTGGCCAGGTTGTTTTCTGCCTGCCATTGACTTCCATGGCAGAATACTGCTTTTAGTTAGAATGCTCATTTTAAGTTTATTTTTTTATTTTCCCCCCGATCCCGTTTGCGAGCCACTGCCCTATGCTTAAACAGCTGAGATCGGCGAAAAAAAAATAAAAGTTGATTTTTTTATTTCTGAAACAGTTTGCAATGCCAATGGCCTTATACTTGGCCATTGGCATACTTCCTCAATGATATGCAGCCTTTATTTTTAGCTGTCATAGCTCCATTTTGTAGTTTGCAGAAATGTACTCGGTTGCTAACTGAGTACATTTCTGCAGACAGCACTCATCCTGCACTGACAGCTGCCAGCTTCCTGAATCACAAATGACCCTCATTTGTATGGTTTTCACCTACAAATGAGGGTAATTTGCATACAGGAGCTTGGTCTGTGCAGGATTAGCCTAAGAGCTCACGTGCACGTCCCAGGAGCTCGTTCCTGGATCGCACGTCAGCCATATTGCCGAAAATAACTCTTAGACTAATCCTGCACACTATAAAGGGCTTCATAAATCTGGGGGACTGTCTTAAAAGCCAAGGCAATCCCCAATAAAGAGATAGTTAGAAAGGACAGAGAGGCAGAAGAAATTCTTTACTTAATTTGGGATTCAGTTGAATAGTAGATGGCTAGAGTATGAAGTATAAGTTTGAAGAAGACAAGACAGGATGATACTCACTGGTGGACCAAGGAATGACAAAACAGGCAGAGGTTTATGGTTACATATCACTCTAGAGCTATCCTTGTGCTACCTCTGAAGTAACACACTGAAAGCTGGACTTTAGAAAGGTCTTTGACAATGCTCTTAGCATGATACAAGTTGAAACACAAAAAGTAGTATGATACAGAGGTAAAAAATTGTGAAGAACTTAACTAAATGCTAACTCAAAGAAAGCATAATGGCAGTTAAGATCATCAGTCTGGAGAAAAGCCATTAGCTACTTAGGCATTTAAGGTTAAATGCTAAAGCCGGTTCTATTCTATATATTTGTGTGATCTTTTACTCATGATTTAGAACATGATCATCAAGTTGACTAACAATGCCAAAGAGGAGAATGCCAATTCTACATGAGGACATGAATCTCCACAGCAAATTGGTGTGGTTTGCAATGTGACTTGTTAAGTGGCATCTATGATTTCTTGCTTAAACATGCATGATTATGTGCCTTTAATTGGAAAAAGTCCATACAAAACATGATTTTTGACTGGTCTTATCCATCCCATGGACAGCTAAGAGCAGTCATCAAATCCCCATATGTCTTACTCATCTTGCAGTCAGTTTTGTCCCAAATAAATAATTGGTGTCAAAATCATGGAATGAAACTAAATGTCAAAAATGCATTATTATATCCTCTGGGAAATCATCTACCCTGGTAACGACCACATTGACAATATGCCCCTAAGAGGTGGCACAGTTGTTCAGGATTTTGGAACTTATGTGGGAAGTGGCCTAACATTTGACCAACATGTGTCCATCACTGTAAGGAAGTCACTCTATATTGCACAGCTTATAAACAAAATGATATTGTCTAGTTCTGTGTATGTCATTGTCCACCTTTAGTCAGCTGTCATTAGGCCAGTCACTGAATAAAATGCCTCCTTTGGCATGTATCTGTCCAGGCACATGCAACAACTATGATACTTTAGTAAAAGGATACAAGGCCTAAATAACATGTCCTACATGGACTAACTCAAAAACTTGTCACTATACTCAGTATCCTACAGACTGCTAAAAGATGACCCATGTCTAGCATGCAAGGCAACCCTGATCCATTACTGATTGATTTACTGCACATCAGCAAGTAAAATGGCATTACTAATACTTAGACTAGGAATTTAAACTTCTTCTACAACATTAACAGAACAGTTTGGGGGGAAAGATGTATATCACAGAGGATACCGCTACTCTGGAACAGACTCCCTATACACATAAAACGAAATTAATCCCTGTCCATATTCAAGCACAACTTAGATCTATGGATGGGAAACAGAACATTTACTGCAGGGCTTCCCCTGTACTACTAACTGACGGAGGCAGCTCCTAAATGCTTTACCCTATGCATCGGTCCCCTCATATTATACGTGATATGATCCCAGTTATTCTCATTAAGTATAATATGTAATTATTGACCACAGGATGGATAAAACCAGTCTATAACCAAGTTGGATAGGTTATTTTGAGCATAGAAAGGGAAACTGGCTAGGCTTAAAATGGCCCACAAGGGCAGCTAGCCTAGAACTTGCTTATGAACCTATGAACTGGCAGCAAAAAGGAGGATAAGACTGTAAGTTTGTAACTAGCCCTGTATTGACTCATGCTGAGCAGAATGAAAATGCAAACATAAAGGCCAAAAGGATAATGGGTTGTTTAGATGTATACCTTGTGCCATGTACTGATAGGGATATATCCAGAGTATACTATGCATTTCTGGTGGCCATACAGACAATGATAAATTATTCTGGTATTCAAAAAGGAACACTGTTTGATTAAAACACTGGAAGAAGGTGCAGGGCTGTAGCATGCATGCAACTTGCTACAGAAGCAATGAAAAGGCATAATGGGAAGGATATAGGTACATCCTGTTTTATTAGGGCAGTTAAATTAGGTACAGGAAAGAGAGGATGAGATAGAGGCACAAGTTGCAGCAGGTTTACATTCAAAACTAATTTAAGTAAAACAATTTCACTGTGATAAAGTAAGACATGAGAATACTTTGATGGTGGGGCATTATCAGTTTTATTTATACATTTGTTGATTAATAGTTATCTGGGTGGTTGTGCTATTCTCAAGAACTATTTCAGCATGACTCTGTAGGTTTAAGAGACTTTGCAGTCATACATGGAAATAAATATTGTGGAGTGCTAAGAATTCTAATAAATCAAGTCACCTATATGCTGAACTCATGGGAAAAATCATGCCCCCAGATTCACTATGCCCTGCACGGTGTGCAGGATCAGTGCAGGAGCTCTAGCAGGCAATATGTCTGCTGTGCGATCCAGGAACAGCCTGTAGGGGCGTGCATGAGAGCTCCTACACTAATCCTGCATGGACGAAGCCCGTGTATGCAAATCGACTCATTTGTAGGTGAAATCCATGCAAATGAGGTGATTTTGCAATCCAGGAAGCTTGCAACTGTCCGTACAGGACTAGTGCAATCAGAAGAAATGTACTTGGTTAGTAACCGAGTACATATCTGCAAAATCAGAAACGGAGCTGTGAAAGCCCCAAATAAAGGCTGCATATCATCGTGGAAGCATGCCAATGGCCAAGTTTAAGGACATTGGCATTGCAAACAAATTAAAAAATAAAAAAATCAACTTTTATTTTTTTATCGCTGATCTTGGCTATTTAAGCATAGGGCAGTAGCACGCAAATGGGATCTGGGGGAAAATAATAAAATAAAGCTAAAATAAGCATTCTAACTAAAATCAGTATTTTGCCATGCAAGTCAATGGCAGGCAGAAGACAAGCCGGCAAGTGCGTAGTGGTTGCTAAGTGGGGAGGCTCAGTGTGAGACATGTAACTATGCATTAGCAGTCAATCCTATGCAAATGAGGGGAAATGTAGTGAATCCCAGTTTTCTTCAGCATGTGGGTCAGGTCCCAACAGTGTAAGAGTAGGAATAGTCTGGTGCAAGCCTAGGAGTTAGGTGACATCATGGGGGGTGTGTGCCAGGTATACTGTAAGCAGATTGGAGTCCTGTGGCTCGGGTTTGCTCCTAGCTTAGCAGAGCTTAGCTAGGGGGTGTGTCTAAACCTGAATAGCACTCTTTACAAAGCCTAAGTGGGTGTCTGTGCCACGCACCGGGATTTACAGGAAGAAAAAGAGATGAAACCTGGAAATAGCAGCAGTGTGCACAATTGAGCACTCTATACGCCACACACACAGGCTTAAACAGGAAGGCAATGGGAAGGGAAAACAGCAGTAGGAAGGTAATCAAGGAGAACTAGCTTAGCTGGCTGGTGAAATGTATCGGAATCAGCCAATTACATAGACAGCAGACCAGCCCAGCCCAGAACACAACTATAAACTACACAGACACCTTTCCCTCTGGTTTTCCCACACCCTACACCACAGGAGTAAACAAGCAGGGGACTTTTAACACTAACAACAGCCAAATGATAGTGGCTGCAATAGCTATCATACAACTTGTGGAAGAGGCTGGGGGTGGTGAGGATGCGAATGCTGCCAACAAACCCACAGTGAGGAGATGTAGAACAGTGTACAGACCCAGCGTAACCTACCAGGGGCTACATGAGCTGGAGATAATGGAGTGCTATAGGGTGGACAGGGACCTCCTACAGCAAATTGTTGAGCTGTGCTGGCCACGCCTGACACACAGAACTAACAGAGGGGAATCCATCCCAGTGGATACCAAGGTATGTGTAGGCCTAAGAATACTAGCTACAGGTACCTTCCAAAGGCCAACTGGGGATATGATGGGAATTTCACAGACATCAGCATCCAGGGTACTCTACCAGCTCCTGGATGCCATGGCAGCACATGTCGGTGAGCATGTATATTTCCCCAACACCCTTGAGGTGTTGGCCAGGAATATGCATATCTTCTACCAAATAGTGGCTTACCCTGAGGTAGTGGGTGCAATAGACTGCATGCACATATGCATCAAAGCACCACTCGGTGAGCGGGGTAGGGTCTATATCAACCACAAGGGCTTTCCCTCCATCAACTGCCAGGTCGTGTGTGATGCCCAGGGCATAATAATCAATGTGTGTGCTAGCTGTCCTGGAAGCTATCACGATTCCCAAATCTGGCATCTGACGCAACTGTACCAGAGATTTGCCAATGGGGATATTCCACATGGTCACCTAGTGGGGGATGCTGGATACACACTGGAGCCGTGGCTGATGACACTCATCAGAAATGCACACACACCAGAACAAGAACTCCATAATGAGGCACACGCACAAACAAGAATCATAATAGAGCAAGTGTTTGGGATGTTCAAGTCACAGTTCTAGTGCCCGGACACATCGGGTGGAGCCTTGCAGTACTCAACAGCTATATGTACCCAAATTGTCCTTGTATGTGCCATGCTATACAATATGATCCTGTGAAAACAGCTGCAGCAGGAAGAGCACGGGGCAGGGCCACACAGCCCCAGTGCCAAGACCTGCAGAGGCATAGAGTGATGTAAATGAGGAACAACCTGAGCCTGCCAGTAGGCAGAAGGAGGCGTGTCCAGTATGCCCTGGCCTTGGCAAAGAGGCAACGCATAACACATACACTGACATTGGAGGGACCCAGGTAATAACACCTCTCTGCAACTCTCACATACAGTAAAAGGGATGCCAAACATTACACTACCTGTGCCAAACCATGTGTAGGGAGTGTACTATGTACATCCGACATAGGCAGCCCTGAAGCACCACCCTCAATACTGGGACACCCACAAGGTAAGTGACCCACACATGCCAGTCAGGGGGTTCACATACCCAACAACCGTCACAGCCAGCAGGACAGGTTTAGACAAACACAAACAAAGGCTGTGCTATGGCCTCTGAATGAGGCCTATAGGTAACCTTTCCCCAGGCCTGCACAGACAAACTACAGCAGGTCAGGCAGTGGGATGTCAGTTCTGAAGGCAAGAAAATCAGTAACTAATATGAAGGTAAGTAAAAGCTAAGATCTGTAGTACACTGGTATGCCTCTAGCCAGCATGATAGGTAAGACTACAGACTGAAATGGAGTACCCAACATACCAGTACAGTCCTAGCAAATGTGTACAAGTGTCAGATGTGCTCCCCCCATCCTACGTAGAAATATAGTAGCAATCAGGTGTGCCCCCCAATCCTGTGTAGAAACATAGAAATAGTCAGGTGTGCCCCCCATCCTATTTAGAAATATAGTAACAGTCAGGTGCCCCCCCCGAATCCTGTGTAGAAACGTAGAAATAGTCAGGTCTGCCCCCCCCATCCTACGTAGAAATATAGTAACAGTCAGGTGTGCCCCCATCCTGTCTAGAAACGTAGAAATAGTCAGGCGTGCCCCCCCATCCTACGTAGAAATATAATAACAGTCAGATGTGCCCCCCAATCCTGTGTAGAAACATAGAAATAGTTAGGTGTCCCCCCCATCCTACATAGAAATATAGTAACAGTCAGGTGTGCCCCCCAATCCTGTGTAGAAACGTAAAAATAGACAGGTGTGCCCCCCATCCTATGTAGATAAATAGAAACAGTCAGGTGTGCCCCCCAATCCTGTGTAGAAATGTAGCAATAGTCAGGTGTGCCCCCCATCCTATGCAGAAATGTAGTAACAGTCCATGTCAAATGATCGACTGAGACCCTGCAGATACAGCATGCTACCTGTAGGTGTACAACACAAAGGTCAGCAATGCAGTACAAACAACCTGGACCCAATCCGCACATGCAATACAGACAGCCATACTGGGCATGCCCACACACATAGAGTAATGAAGGCAATGTCATTCAACAACATACTGAAAGGTCATACTGGGCATGCTCACACACTTGAACACATGAAGGCCATGTATGCAAATACCAGTGGACTAGACATATCTGGCAGCCACAGATGTTAGTGCAGACACTCCTCAGTATGCCCCACACATGCTTTGCACACACAGTGAATAGGAATACAGGCATATATGTAAGGACAACACATTATAATAAGCCAAAGGTAGACATACATAGATGTGTGGAAGAGGGTGACTGTGACAAGGAGCCATCCAGGGCTCTCCCACCCAGCACACAGCCAAAGGCCCACATCCACATGAGGGTGTGATGTCACACACTGCAGACACTAGCCACCGGTATCTGTCAGCATTACAGAGTATGTGGTGCACGTGCCAACTGTGCAACATGACTGTTCAAGGAAGTAGTCATCTAGCAGCTGTATACACGGACCTGTGGAATATGACCCTGGTTGTGCCTGCATGTGGTGTGTCAACCCAGACATGAATGGGTTATGGCCCATGCACACACACTGCCCTCCCCATAGCACCACTATGACAAGCCTGCTGAGGTCATCTACTGTGAAATACATCTTAGGTGTATTGTAACCCAGTTATCTCTGTGGTGCATCCCATAACTGCATCCTGCTGTAGTGTTATAAACTAGTTAGGTAGGAGTTCTAACCCCAGCCTTGGCAACTGTGTGTGCGTGTCTGTCTGAGTAGAGAGCAATGCTTTTTAGGGTGATCACACTCCCTATAATTGCAATGCTCTACTTTGTTAAGGCTGCTGATGTCATCCACCTAGAAATACGTCCCTTGATAGGTTGTATCCCAGTAATCTCGATGGTGTGTCCCATAACTGTGTACTGCTATAGTGTGATAAAGTAGTTAGGTAAGAGTTCAATTCCAAACATGGCAGCTATGTGTGTGTGTGTGTGTGTGTGTGTGTGTGTGTGTGTGTGTGTGTGTGTGTGTGTGTGTTTGTTTGTATAGAGAGCAATGCTTTTTAGGGTAGTCACACCCCCTACAATTTAAAGCACTACTTTAGCAAAGCTGCTGTCACCCACCAAGAAATACACCTCTGGGAAAGATGTAGCCTACTAATCTCTGTGGTGCGTCCCATAACTATGTAGTGCTGTAGTGTGATAAAGTATTTAGGTAGGAGTTCAATTCCCAGATTTAGGAACTGTGTGTGCCTGTGTAGAGAGCAATGCTTTTAGGGTAGTCATACTCGATACAATTTGTATGCTCTACTGTGGCAAAGCTTCTGATGTCATCCACCTAGAAATACACCTCTGGGAAGGATGTAGGCCAGTAATCTCTGTAGCACATCCTGTAACTGTATACTGCTGTAGCGTGATAAATTAGGTAAGTAGCTGTTCTACTCCCAGACATGGCAAGTGTGTGTATGATTGTGTGTGTATCTATCTGACCCTGTCTGTGTAGAGAGCAATGTGTTTAGGGTAGTCACACTCAGTACAACTTGTATGCTCTACTTTGGCAAAAGCTGCTGATGTCATCCACCTAGAAATACACCTCTGGGAAGGATGTAACCCAGTAATCTCTGTAGCATGTCCTGTAACTGCGCATTGCTGTAGTGTGATAAATTAGGTAGGAAGCTGTTCTACTTTCAGACATGGCAAGTGTGTGTGTCTGTCTGTGTCAAGTGCGATGCTTTTTAGGGTGGTCACACTCACTATAATTGAAATGCTCTACTTTGGTAAGGCTGCTGATGTCATCCACCTAGAAATACATCCCTGGCAAGGATACATACCGGTAATCTCTGAGGCGCATCCTGTAGCTGTGTAGTGTGACAAAAATCATTAGGTAGGAGTTCAATTCCCAGACCTAACAACTGTGTGTGTGTCTGTCTGTTTTGAGAGCAATGCTTTTTAGGGTAGTCACACTCCCTACAATTCAGATGCTCATCTTTTGCAAGGCTGCTGATGTCATCCACATAGAAATACACCTCTGGGAAGCTATAGCCCAGTAATCTCTGGAGCATGTCCTGTAACTGCATACTGCTGTAGTGTGATATAGACCTCTGTTAGAGATTCTATATCCACACGTGTATGTTTTATGTCTGTTCCACTGTCTGTGTGGGGAGCAATGTATTTTAGGATAGTCACACTCAATACATATCCAATGGCCTACGTTGGGAGTCCTGCTGATGTCATTCAAGGTGGAATACACCTTCGGGGAAGGAGTACTCCAGTAATCTCTGTGGTGCATACTATAACTGCGTAGTACTGTAATGTTCTAAACTAGGTAGGCAAGGGTTCAACTCCCAGACATTGTGTGTGTATGTGTGTGTGTGTGTGTGTGTGTGTGTGTGTGTGTGTGTGTGTGTGTGTGTGTGTGTCACCTGGGCCCAATGTGGAGGTTTTATGGTGGCCCTATATCACAATGCCCACTGTACAGGGATACCAGATGTGAAAGGGATGCAATCCCATACCCATACACATGACATCACGGCCAGGCAATCACAGTTAGCAACCCCAGTATTACTCAGACCACACTCTCAACCCATATCACATGCACACACACACACACACACACACACACACACACACACACACACACACACACACACACACACACATGCTGAGGTAACAGCCAATATGTATGTAGTACACTGCGTATTGGCGACTGATAATAACTATGGACTGATTGCAGAGGGCATGGCCATCTGTCCAATAGGCACATACATGCAGACAGTGCACCTACCCCATGTTCCCCACTGGACACCTGCAACACCTATGGTGCCATCACATGTGACCCACAAAGGACATACCATGCCTGAAAACATGCCCTGTATGGACAGATGCCACTATCTCCAGGGACTTCCGGTAGCATGCTATCAATGTAGGTGCAGGGTTAACCTGCTTTCCATTACCAGTTCCTGTCACGGGTGGCCATGATGGCACATCTGATGATAATCTGTGTACAGAACATGGGCCTGACACCCCAGGTACAATTCCACATGTCACTGTAGATGCATATGGGAGGTGTGCACATCCCAGACACTGTCCATGTCATGGACTAGGGAACACATACATGGCAGGTGATGCACAGCACTGGCCATATGCAATAGATACCCAGGTGACTGGATTATGGATACAATATCCACCTGTGGGGGCAAATGAAGAAACCACAGGCCTGAGCCACAATGCAGACAATTGTCATGTGGTCTGATGCCAAGGTATACCCATCACCTAGCCTTGTATAGCCGTCTGCCACAGTCAACCACCACATACCCATGCAGAAATGCACCCATGCATGTCAGTACTGGCACCCTGTGTGTTTGTGTGCATGTTGTATTATGCGTAAGATCACATCCACACTAACTACAACCTCCAGTGGCATACTTATGCATGGTGTCTGATGTCAGACACCTCCTCATACTCTTCACCCATACAACATCCATATGACCCATGTGGTGCATGTGATACCTGACAGTGGTGTGTTGTGGCAGTCCCACTACTAATGGGTTTCAATCCTGTCCCTGCCAAGTGTGTCAATGTGTGTGTGTGTCCCTGTGAGAATGTGGCTGTGTTGACGATGACACCTGTCCATGCGGACAGACACATGTACATCACCTACCGTATAGCTACCATATCCCTGTTGCAGATGTCACTCACCATCGCATATATGTTCTGAGGGCTCCACAACAGGTGGCACATCCAATAACTGCACAGAACTGTGCTAGCACTACATAGTCATCAGGGGTTTGATACCCTGTGCTGGTAGGTGTGTGACACAAACATGTTTAGGTTTTACTCTCCCACCCCTCCCTGACCTATCTTAGCTTCTGTCTGCCTCTCCCACCCTCTCTCTGGTGGATGTGGACACCTACAGCTGCTTTGCTTAGGCAGCAGCATGTGTATTTTAAGTGATGCTGATGATCAGATGATGGCCTCTGCACAAATTGCAGCCCTCCCCTAGATGATTGCATGTGGAACAGCTGTGGTAACATTCCCATAGCCAATTGCATGGAAACACACTCTAATATCTAGGGACATCATGTTGGTGTTGGCCCTTTTCATTAACTGTGAGCAGGAACTAGATCTGTTGTTTGGCAAACAGCATCTCAGATGGATTGGGTATGTACCTCTAACAACATACACTGTGGAAACAGGGCAAAACACAGGAGAGGGATGTGCCTGACCTGACTACATACTGTAAGTGCTGCTATACTGCATTTGGAGTAATGTTGGTTTAACAGTGTGTATGGATATGGCTGTCCCACATGTCTCATTACCTGCCAAGTCAGTTCTATGTTTATGAGGAATCCCCATCTGCAGGGTCATCTGCAGACTGGGCAGTGTGTTGTGCCTTTGGTGTCATGTGTTACCCACAGAGCATCTATCTGTGGACTCAGAAAGTAGTGTGAAGATTGCAGTCTGTAGATGGTGAAAGCCATGACAGTTACAGACTTTATATCCCTCACAGGACATATATTGCAACAAACCCTGTTGCAACAGTAAATGTATGAGGTTAAGAGAGCAACATGTCAATATTGCCCCTGTTTATGTGCTTCCAGCCCTAACTCTGTCAACCGTCGCACATATGTCATTCATGTAGAGGTGCATATGTGTTGTACACCATACTTAGTGTCATCATATCTGATAACAAGCCAGTGAGATATCAGACTGCTACACATGTAATGTATAGTGGGGGTTATAACTGATGACATAACCTGGACATACTTTGGTTGCTTGTACAGTACTGAGGTCTGTGTACTTATGGTGAATGTCAACAGTGTGTGTATTGTTAATATGTACCTTGGCCTGTGTACAGACTGTGATAGTTGCCATCGTCCTAGGTCCCGTTCTATCTGATGTTATATGCTGCTCCACTGTATGTTACTATATTGGCTTACATATTTGTAGGGCCATACACACACATGTCCCATACCACAGTCGGCTATCACACATATATATGTATACCCAGTATATGTAGGGATAGCGCATGAGTGGCACATATGAGGATGTTGTTGAACAGATAGTCCATATACACTGTAATATTATGCTAGCTTGCCATATGTGGCTGTGGCTCTGTTCTCATTGATAGTGGCTATGCACTTTCACACAGGCGTATCTTACCCTGTGCTGTGACATGCCTGTACAGCCTGCTATATATGCAGGTACATGTGCATTCCCCCATAGGAGATGTAGGCCGGTGTTGAGCCAGTCGGCCTGTAGCCTGCACAATGCATTGTTACATGTCTAGCAGCTTAGTGTACTTACCCAGTGAGATGTCATGTGCAGATACTTGCCAGATGTACTGCTGCTGGGCCTCCCTTAACAGTCATGTATGTCAGACAGAGCAGTGGGATGCTGTTCAAATATATTTCATTGTCTAGTGGGTAGTATGTGGCCATGGTACCCCTGTGCCAGTGGGTATTACGTGTCAGGCTAGACAGATGTGTGTGAATGCATAACCTATGGTGGCATATGTATACCAGTTGTTATGTGTTATACCCATCTATGTATGTAATGCCATGTACAATACATGCATCTATGTGCTGTCATTACAGTAGCAAGGGGTGTGAGTGTCATGTCTGGGACACACAAGTATGTGAGACGTGCACAGCACTGTTATCCATATGAATGTGTTATGTGCAGGGGTAGTAACCCATGGTACATGCTGTCACACTGGCATGTAGTGTAACATGGCGTACTACTTTTAACAGTGCTGTCCCAGGCAAGGGTAGAGTGCTAAAAGTACTACTGACACCATGCACACCTGCAGGCATAGCTGGACTTTGAGGCCTCAATGTTGTGATCCTGATGTGTGGGCTATATCACCATGTATATCCCCTACTGGATAATGATCAGACATGTGGAATGTCACTGTAGAGTACTGTCTGTACAGAACATGTTAGTGAGGGTGTACAGCATTTAGTACTGGCATACATAGTGTTGTCAAACATCCACCTGACTACACATTCATCCTACTGCATAGCTACTTGCCAAGCTGATGTCTGTGAGTCCCTCTACAGATGTGTAGATGGCAGGTATCCAGCTGGGATACATACAGACAGCCTATGCTTGATTGACACTGAGATGTCTGCCCAGCTGTGTACTAACTGGCACATATAGGAGACAACAACCTGTACGGACCACCTGCCATGGGTACCTACACTACACTACCACAGTCAACAGAACATGCTTCGGTACAGGTCTCCACCACAGGCACTAAGCATGTGTTGTAATACATGTTGCATACATTTTGACTGGATCACCTCACTGGCCATGTTCAGAAGGCACCCCCAAGGATTGGCTGATGCATGTCACTCTCACCCTGACGGTCACCAAAGTGGTGTCTGTTGATAGATTGCCTGCTGGAACATGGCAAGTAGCATGATACCAATGTACACGCAACCACAACACAACCCATCTCCCCATGGACAATAGCCATGGACACAGCTATGACCACCCACAGCAATGCACCACAGTACTGACACATGGGTACGTGTCAAAAAAAAAAACTCAAAAAATAAAACAATCCTGGTACAAAACTCATCACTCCACAGCAAAAAGTCCAAAAATTATAAAATGTACCTATAGTACTAATGTTAATTCAGTTAGTCATGAAATGGAAAATGGAGGGGGGGCAGAACAACAATTACAATCATGATGATTCTGATGAAGTTTTCGATCAAGAATTTCCCCAGCTAAGGAGATCTGTAAGGATTCAGAATAGGGATCAGAACCTTCAAAGCAATAATAATTTTTTAGGAGGGCAACAGACCCCCAGGGGGAGACCCTAGAGGGGACAGAGAACATACTGGAACAAAAACAAGAATACCAGATAATAGAAAGAAATTTAGATAGAAATGTAATTTCAGAGGATGAGTTTGGTATTATAAATAACAGAAATGGTTTTAGAATTTTTAACTATACTGGCTATCATGTGACAGAAACACATTTTGTCCTTTTTGAAAAGGGATTCAAATTTGTTCCAGTTAGGAAACCCAGTTTAGCACAAATACTAACAGAACTGAAATTATATACAAGGAAATTAAACCTGCAACTATATTTTAAACAAACGAGGAAATAATATAATAGTAAAAATAGAAATTTAAAGAAAAAAAGTTCGTTTAATTCTTTTTATAAAGAATATCAGGACTGTAAAGAGTATTATTATAACCTTACAAGAGAAGAAAAAACCTTGTTAAACACACTGAGAGAGTTCATAACTGTGCGAATCATGAAGCCAGATAAGGGGGGGGGGGGATAGTGTTGGTAGACACAACTGATTATATAAATGAGATTACAAATATGTTACAAGATACAGAGAAATACTTTGTAGCTTCTAGGAATGAGGTTAATGCAGCCCATAGGAGATTACAGATGTACTTAGAAGACATTCTTATGCAGGAAGTTATTAATGAGGAAGTGTTTAACTTCTTGCAGAGTCAGTACCCTTTTATTCCGACTGTCTTCGGTACACCCAAGGTACATAAAGATATTGTACACCCCCCATACAGGTTTATTTTAGCAGCTCAAGGGAGTTCTACATGTCCATTAGGCACCTTTATAGATAGATTATTAAAAGACACCTTACAAGAGATTGATTATATGTTAAAAGATTTGTGGGATTTGTTAACTCGAATAAAGCAAGAATTCTGTATAGAATGTACAGGTTTTTTTTATTATAGATGTGGTTGATCTTTTTGGATCCATCCCCCATGAACTGGGGCTAGAGTTATTTCAAGAAGCCTTACTAACATATAGTAATTTAAGTAATACTATGATTAATTTTACTGTGCAAACCATGGAATGGGTATTGAAAAACAATGTTTTTGTGTTCGAAGAAGAATATTGCAAACAATTAAAAGGGGTAGCAATGGGTTCCAGTTGCGTCCCTATTTTTGCTAATTTGGTAATGGGTATGTGGGAAAAGAAGTATATTTTTCAAACAGAATTTCCAAAATATTGGATATTATATGTCTGTTTTTTGGATGATGTGTTTATACTTTGTAGAGAAGATATGAGTAAAGCATTGGAATTTGAGAAATTTATTAATAATATTTGCGATTACTTTAAGTTCACACACACTTACAACACGAATAGTATAGATTATTTAGATGTAAGGTTGACTAGGAATACAGAAAATAATTGTTTTGAATCTAAAGTTTATAGGAAACCTACGTACTCTAATAGTTTTTTGAGATTTGAAAGTCAACACCCACTATATATTAAAAGAAATCTGGTACGTGGCCAGATGATTAGAGGGGCTAGAATGTGTTCAACTTTGGAAGGGTTAACAAGTGGGCTGACACTGTTGACACAGATGTTTGAAAATAGAGGACACCCTAAGGAATGGATGTTGAAATATAAAGAAGAAGTGATAACTGGGTGGGGTAATAGATTTATACCACTATTAGGACAAGAACTGGTTGTTAAGATTCCTGAAGGTAATCAGATAGATAAGTTTACTCACTCTGTGGTGATAGAATTTAGTTCCTTTGGACGGCGAGTACAGAAAATCTTAACAAAAAACTGGGTGATTTTGGAAGGCAATGAAGATTTCACTGACTTGTTAGGCAAAAGCTCACTTTTCACTAATAGGGTGGGCAACAACATGAAATATTTATTAGAACATCCCACACAATTGAGAATAGCCAGACCCACTATTAAATGTGGTAGATGCAATCAATGTTCATTAAGTTTGGAAAATAGTGAATATAAATTAAGAGAACGGACACTTACAATCAAATTGACTGGGGGCAATTGCCAAACAAGAGGGATGATATACATAACTTTATGCCAAAGTTGCCATAGTTATTATGTGGGGAAAACAGAAAGACCTCTTAGACAAACAATATATGAACACACATACGCTATGGATACACAGAATAAGAATAATGCCCTTTTATAATATTCACAACTATGCTCTGATTTTACCTGTTTCAAGTTTGGAATTTTAGAAATAATTAAAAGGAATATAAGAGGGGGAGACTGGGGGAATAAAATAGAAACTAGGGAACTGCATTGGAAGTTAACTTTGAATGCAATAGAAGCCCCAGGTATAACTGATTATTTGTCCCTCCGACCAGTTTTAAAACAAAGAGCCAGAAAATTATAAAGATATTTATATTTATGTCTTTTTGTATTTATTATTTTTATTTATTATATACGTTTGTCTAGTACCCTTAAAAACTAGGGTAGTAATTCCTAACCAAGGCCACTAGATAGCAGTATAGGACTTTCTTCATTCCCTATTCGGAATTCCCTCACATAGAGAAACATTCTAGCTAGGTTCTTGTAATTATTCCCTCGTAGTGTTATTGTTCCCTCCTGAGGCTTTTTCCTTACCCCTGCTCTCCCACACCCACTAAAATTAAGGAACATTTTTTCCTACTCAGTTCTCTTATCATACAACTAGTTTAGCCTACATTACCTGATTAGCCCCTCCTGCCCTCCCCACTTTGATCCCCGTATTTCTAGTAATTCTTTATCTCTCCAATACTTTAACTCTGTCTGCACCCTCTTAATTCCCTATAAGTCTCTCTGTTCTACCTATATACATCCTACTACTTCCTTCTCTAGGATAGCTTACCTGATCTTGGGAGTGATCCCAAACAAACTGACTGATTGTCTTTTTTCTTCTGGCTCTCCTTCTCCTTTGTTCTACCCACTCCGTTCACCCTGTGGGCTCACTCCGCTCCCCATACCCTACCCCCAGATCCCACCCACCCCCAGGGGTCCTACACTTATAGCTCAATAGCCCTACCCCCTACTCCATCCACCTATAACTATACCCTTATAATTAAGGCATTTTTGCAACTCCACCCACTCTTTAATATTCCTATCTGTTCCTCCTCTAAATAACTCCCTCTTTTAAATCAAATACTCACCATTAACTACCCACCATTATACCTATCTACTCACTGTCTCTTTGTATTCACCTTCACTCACTATGTATAACCCACACATTTCTAAAAATAACATCCTACTCTCCTCCTTCCTACTCCTAAACACTCTTCTCATTGCTTACGCCCTTACCTCCTATGAAAACACAAACTTATCTGAATCTCAACTAGCACTAAAACAAACTACTTTACACTCTCACTACATCTCACAACCACACATCAATATAACTTCATCATCTTCCTACCTCATGCCTCATTACCATAGATCAACTCATATCAATTTTTTTCTTAACAAGAAACCTTTTTCAATTTCTTCCAAACTTTCCAAATACCTACATAGTCACCAGCAGCTATTATTCCTATATGGCGACATTCATCCCAATCCAGGCCCATATAATCACCACCCTACCATCCACATAGTAAACCAAGCTAATTCTATAATTCCTTCCCCCAATCAGAACTCTCTCCATATAGCCCACCTAAATATTCACAGCCTACACAATAAAACAACACAAATGCATGCCCTTCTTGACCTATATTCCTTCGATATCCTTTGTCTAACTGAAACCTGGCTAAAAGCAGATACCAAGGATAATGACATACTACCTCCAGGATATAACATCATTAGACTTGACCGACACACCAAAAAGGGTGGAGGTGTAGCTATACTTTACAAAACTGAACTACTGGTTACCTTACTAGATACAAAACCACCCTTACAAAACAATAGTGAAATCTTAATCACCAAACTACAAATTAATACTTATAAATCCATTTATATCATTTGCTGTTATATACCCCCAGGTAACAATATTAATACCCTTGAAAACTTACTGTACTGGCTCTCAAACTCCTTCCCTCAGGAAACTATACTTCTAGGTGACTTTAATATCGATTGGAATTCTTGCCTCTCCCAAAAACCCACCTCTCACATAAACCTCTATGGCTTTATCCAAACCATTACTGTCCCCACTCGAATAAACAAAACCAGCTCCAAACAAAGTACCCTAGATTGGATTTTAGTTAATAGCAACCCTATGATTTATACTACAGGCACACTACCTGATAATATCAGTGACCATTTAACCACTTTTATCACCAGACAAAACAGCCCTATCTCCAATAATACTGAAGTTATAACTATCAGGAACAAAAGCAATTTCAACCAAATTAACTTCCAATTAGAACTCAAAGCTTGTAATTGGTCTCCCCTAAAATACTTACCTCTCGACGAAGCAGTCTCATACTTTAACAACAAATTCCTTCAAATCCTCAACCTCCATGCCCCTACTAGATTAATTAAAACAAAAGCAAAGCCTGGTCCTTGGCTAACAAGAGAAACCAAACAAAAAATGTTACATAGAAATAGAACCTGGGCCAAATGGCATAGTACTAAAAACCCATCAGACCACCAAACCTTTAAACAACTGAGGAATGCAACAAAGAAACTTATATTCCTTGATAAAAAAAATTATTATTGGAATTTCCAACATACCCATCACCAAAACCCCCAGAAATTCTGGTCAAGTGTCAATAAACTACTACATCCAGGTAACTCTAAAACACCCACTCCTTCTAACCTCACTCAGAACACACCTAACCAAATTGCTGATACTTTCAACAAATTTTTCACAGACACTGTCACCTCTCTTGCTTCAACTTTATCTCCACAGTCCACGCAAGCACCTTATTCCCTCAACAAAAATCCCCCCCTCTTTCAAACTGCAACCAGTTTCAACAGATCTTATCTTTACTCTTCTTACAAAACTCAAACCATGAACCCCCTCAGCTGACATTCTCCCAGCTAAATACCTACAAATTGCAGCCAAAGTAATTGCCCTTCCTGTCTCCATATTAATTAATCGAACCATAGCTGAAGGCTTTATTCCAACCCTCTGGAAAGTTTCTCATATCATTCCTCTACATAAGGGCAGTAACTCTTTTGAGCTCTCCAACTTCCATCCCATAGCCTTACTTTCTCCATTAGCTAAAATTCTGGAAAGATGTATACATCGTCAACTACTTGACCATCTTCTCCAAAACAATCTTCTAGCAGACTGCCAACACGGTTTCAGACCCTATCACAGCACTACTACAGCACTCTTGTCATTCACAGACCATATTAATAAAAATCGGAACAAAAACCTGCTGTCCTCAGTGCTATTCTTAGACCTCTGTAAGGCCTTTGATATGGTTAACCATTCCCTCTTACTAAACATCCTCAGATTATTTGCCTTGGACACTCAAGCTATCCAGTGGTTTAATTCCTACTTAGAAAATAGACAACAAGCAGTTCTTTGGGATAATCACATTTCATCTCTTCTTCTCATCGCAATAGGAGTGCCACAAGGCTCAATACTAGGACCTCTCCTCTTTTTTATTTTTATTAACAATCTAAATATGTCCCTTCCTCAATCCATATGTATACAATATGCCGATGACTCAACACTGATATGTTCAGCATCCTCCCCAATTAAGCTTCAGACCACTACACAACAAGTCTTCACAGCAGCAAAAAACTGGTTCTTTCAGCATTGCCTCTTACTGAATCCCAAAAAGACTAAATTATTACTTTTTACACCATCACAGAAATCTTCGACCTTTACTTTCGATATAATTTCTAACAATGGCACAATAATATCCCCTGACTCTACTACCAAACTTTTAGGTGTCACAATAGACCATAATCTCAACTTCAATGCCCATATTAACTTAACCATCAAGTCAGTCAATATAAAACTTGGATCTCTCTACAGACTCAAACCCCTCCTTATTACCTCAGCCAGAAGGACTATAGCACAAACGCATCTACTCTCTACCCTTCTTTATGCCTCACCTATTTTTACAAACTTATCAAAATCTAATTTCAATAAACTAGCAATATCATATAATAATATTACAAGATTTGCCACAGGAGCCTCTTTTCGAACCCATCATTGCTCAAATCTTAAACAACTAGGCTGGCTAGAATTACAAAATCAAATACAACTACAGCAACTTACCATCACCCACAAAATCTTCTATCAACCTTCTAATACCACAATACTTAGTACCCTTATTTCTCCTTATAAAAATCTATCTTCCTTGCGCTCCGCCACAAAGCTACTAGCGGCACCCTATAAATCCATCAACAAAGCTGGGGACTGTTTGTTCTCCAACTGTATTGAACCTATCTGGAACAAGCTTCCAAGTGAACTCACTGCTATTACTTCTTTACCCACTTTCAAGAAGCACCTAAAAACTTTGCTTAACTCTCAATGGCTCTGTCCTTGTACAAACCCTGACTAAACGTTTATTCCCTCTACCTTTTTTTCACCCCCTCAAACTTTTTCTAGGTTCTTTTAGTATTTTTGTTTGTACCTTCAAGAGCCAGCTAAAAACTGTGCTTAATTCCCAACATCTCTGTCCTGTACAAACCCTGACTAAACTTTCTATTCCCTCAACCTCTTTTCACCCTTAAAAAAAAAAAAAAAAAAAAAAAAAATTTTTCTTGCATTTTTATTTCAAGTATTGCAAAGTATTTTTCTTGGTAATACTTATGAACCAATTTTTTTTTTTTGTAACACCTTCCTTTTGTATAATATTTCTGATTTGAATGTATAACAACTCTTGATTATATAAACCCATCTTTTTGTGGAGCTTTTCTCCCTGGGCCTCTACTGAAAATGGACATATATCCAGCTAGACTAGCCCGGTCAACAAATGTAAAATAAAATAATAAAATAAATGACTGTATTTATTAGTCTCAGTTTCACATTCACATACAGCATTTGCTTTTTTATTTCATAAAAGTAGCAGAGAGATGTTATATTGTTTTTTAGGATCTGTGTTTTTAAATATTAATCAGATACCAATTAGCTTTGTATAAAACAACCATGTGGCAGCAGATCAGCAGTTTGATAAAGTTCGATAAGAATACAGATGAAAGCGCTTACACTACTGTTGGGATTACTGCATTTTTGTGGTCGAACTATACTGATTTCATTACTGTTTGGAATTACAGCATTTCTACTATTGTGGCTGAACTATTATGTACTTTGGAATAAATTGTACAATTTCTGGACTTTTTGCTGTTGAGTGGTGAGTTTTGTACCATGATTAGTTGTTTTTATGAGTTTTGGTGAGTATTCCAATCCTTTTGCTCGATTGTTTCATAGTTCACATGTGTACGTGTGCATTACTGAGGATAGCAGTGTCTGTGTGTTAGTACACCTGTAGGTTGGACCTCCATGACGGCCTTCACAACCACCTCCACTCCTATTTCCATAGGCAGATGATGCTGCCACTGTGTTGGACATGACATGTACCCTGTTACACTCCTCACCCTAATGGCTACATGAGTCATGCATTACCAGTACAACAGTGTTGTATAAATGGGTTGATAGCCATGTGAAATCCAGTGAGGTCTGGCAAATGTGTGTAAGTGTGCATGTCTGCATATCTGAAGGTTACACCATTCTGAGGCCACATACTACTATTACACTACACATTGCCACACAGTAGTACAGATAGTGTCACCCCCATGGGTGAGGCATGGCAATGCGATGCACTACTATGCCTGTGTCATGTGCATTAGATGGATATCCCTGTAGTACCACTGTTGTGATATACAACGGGTTGTATTGCAGTCATGGAAATGTGTGATAGTTGGTATGTCAGAGTGTCATCATGGGTTCCAGTGCGTACAATAACCACTGGGGGATGTGGGTGCTGTGTACACTGCCAATATACCATGGTACACCCGGTATATGCCCCATGTACCACTTTATGGTGACCACTGTCACTATCACTCATACACATAACTGAAACCACAATACAGCCCAGTTACACACGTGCTGTGTGCAGCCTACCTGTGACACATTGGACACATGGACTAGTTAGCAGCAATAGGCCCAAGTCTCTCGGATGTGTGTCTGCCTGTTATGTGTCTGTCAATGTGTGTATGATGGTATGCCACACTATGTTTTATCCATATATAACCATTACAACCACCATTACCATACTGTACATGTCTGTGGATGTTCTGCATGTAACATGTAACCTGGTACACACCTCACCCTAAATGTTGTGTGGTATGTGCAATGAAAACCACACAGTTCAGTAGCACTACATACCTAGGTAAGGGTCTAGTCACAGTGTTGCTATGTTAGAGTGTGTGTATATGTGGAGGGGTCTACATATGGTAGCAGATTATACATGTCCCAGTGAGTCACCTATCTATGTGGCAAAGGCAATAACTGTTAGACAATCCTGTGACATGTGTGCAACTGTACTCTGGATAGGTCACAGCCATGGTGTCACCACAGTGCCATAACCCTTGTAAAATATGACTGCAGACCATCCTCCTGCTGACATATGTACACCTACAACACAAATGGATGACATTATGGAGATTACAATCACCCACTGTTACTAACAGTTGACATGCATCATAGCTGGATGGCTACACTACCTGGCATGTATGTATTACACATTACTCCTGACAACATGTTACACTGCAGTACATTGCTGCACTGTATTACAGTCACAGTGTGCATCAGAACCATATTAGCCTGTCCCTGCCTCGATGTTATGGATGACAGGGATGTGGCACAGGCATCATCATATGCACAGCGTGTGTTGTTGTTTTGCCAGAGGCCAAGGGTGGTCCATACATTTGACACCATGTGTGTGGGTGAGGGGTTTAATTATTTGGATGGGGAGTGGTGATGTGGTGCATGTTGGTATGGGGTTGTCCTACACATGTTTGTATAGTGTGTGGGTATGCATGGACACGGTTCTGCCATGTGGCTGCCCATACAGGTGTTTTTGGACAGCTGAAGACCATACCTGGCAGGGTGTGCAGTTCACCACCTCCGGCCATGGACACTCTGTGCCTGCCAGGGGTACCATGGGCACATGCAGGTATAGGCCTTGAGGTGCTGATCTCCCATGATGATGACAGATGTCTGCTGGAACCATGTCCCCCTGGGATTGGCCAGGGCATGTGCATAAGGCCTGCTTTGGTGTGGTGTGGACAGCACCCCCAGTGATGTGCTGGGGCTACTACGTCCAGTACAGGAATGGCTTGGCATCCTAGCACATCCACATTGACTGCCAGATGTTGTTTCTGGCCTACGTCCACGCGGCCATCGCATCATTCCCACCAGGTTGTCAAGCACAGACATTCCACAGTTGAGGAGGCCCACCATCTCACCCCACCATCTATCCATGATCTCGTTCTGTTCATGGAGGGCAGCAGCAAGTTCACGAATGTTGTCACTTACAGATGAGTAGTCAGCCCTCTGCAGCCTCAGGCCCTGTCTATTGTACATTTCTATGTGTGCCTGTGCCTCCATGACAGCCAGAAACATGTGCTTGGTGGTACCAGTTGTGGTGCCTCTGCCAGGGGCTGGATGAATAGCAGCCCTACCATGAGCACCCTGGCACATCCGCCTATGTGCTGGCCTGCCAGACATCCAACTATGCTTGGTGTGGACAGACACAGCTGGCATGGTCACCATACTACCCTGTGCACTGCCACTAGATGCCAACTGTCCCTCAGCTATGGCCACTGGTGATGGGGTCTGTATAGGCACTGCAACTTTGTGCAGGGGTGGGGTGGCAAAGCGGGGCATGTCAAATGTTGGTGCAGTGTCGACCCCTGACAAAACCCACCTGTGACTCAATCATGGCCTCATCATCGTCATTGTCTCTGTGCACACCAACATCAGGTTACCTGCAAGAGGGACCCTGACCCACCTCGCCACCTGTGGGGGATAAAAAGAAATGCACTTTAACACCTGTCCAGCATTACATAACAATACATACATACGTATACACACACACATGCACACACACACACACACACACACACACACACACACACACACACACACACACACACACACACACACACACACACACACACACACACACACACACACACATACCACACTACACCTTAATACCTACCTATCTGTGATACTACAGACAGTCCCATGTGTATTCCCTTAAGTTGCCCATCATGCATCATGCCTGGTGACATACACCCATTAATGCCAATTATTAATGTCTTATCCCTCTAAATGTCTACGAATGTGACCACAACACAGGACCTGTTACTCCATTCACTCCATGACCTGAGTGTAGTACTGTTTATATGGCCTCACTGCTGTCATTCAGTGTTCACCTTGTGTATGTTGGGACTTTGTGAGCTTGGCTCCTATATGTGAGGGACTGATACGTTCCCTCCATATTGTCACAGACTGTAGTGTCATGTGTAAGGATTGCTCAGTACATGCCTGACATGCTGCTCAATCAACCTATCATGTGACAACTGTGATATATGTATACACTCCCTGCTGTTGTCTAGTAATTCCCCAATGCATCTGTAGTGCTGCCTAAATGGGTTGTCGTTCACCTCCCTGTTATATGTGATATTGAGGGTATACCAGGTATCTACTTTCCCTCCCAGTGCATGTTCCATACTACAGACCATATTAGACCATCAGCTGTCCTGTGATTACATATCAGACAAGTATTCCTGTTGTGTCTTGTGTCAGTCCATGTCCATGTACTGCACTATCACAAAGGGAGGTACTGCCATATCATAGACTCCACAGTCACACATGTGCATACATTGACACCCACACAACCACACACACATGCACACACACATCCTACATGCAGCATTCTCCCTCCTCTACACCACATTGAACCTACAGATGACATGAGCACCCACCCACACAGAGACACACACAGACACACATACAGGTGAGGTTGTGCAATGATAGTACACACAGCCCTCCCATTACCCATCTGTCAACATGCATAACATATGGTGCACAACAGCATGCAGTGCAGTTATAGTCAATCCATGCTAGCAACAGTATACATGTGTGTGTGAGGCATGGCCTGTGTTAGTAGATGATACCCCTTCCCCTGGGGAACACTGCACCCATGTACACAGTTTTGCTGTGCAACTGTTATGCACCCTGCCATGTACTGTGTACCACAACTCACAGGTGTACATCCCATTGCTGAATGTGTAGTACTGTGTCAGTTATGTCAGCTGTAATGCTCACAGACCCTATGCTTTTCCAGCAAAACATACCTGGGATGATGTGTGGTTAGATGTCAGTTGTGAATGTTTGATGTGTGGTTTACATCTCTCAACATTAGCAGACCATGCATGAACACTCCAATAGTATTACACTGGAAACTGCCAGATCATACTGTGGCTATGGGGATTCTACACACTCTTATTGATGTAATGCACCATTTCATGATCTGCCATGGGACAACATCGCTATATATATTAACAATACATGAGCCCGATATGTGCCATATGTCCTGTACATCCACATGCAGTGTCTACTAAAGGTGTTAGGTGTGCGGATGCTAACCACATTGCATACAGTCGTGTGTGTGCCTATGTGTGCACACGATTATCATGACATATGTTTGCACCCATCTGCATTTGCTTGTGTATGGTCAGTTTGCCCTACACATGTCTCCTAACTCTGCATGATTGCAAGGTCTACTCATATGCACATCACTATTTCTGTGAGTGTAGAGTTATGTCTGCCACAGTTACTGACCCAGTCTGTGTGCAGATACAGTCATTCATACCATCCTTATGGCTCCCTGCTGCAGTGCACTGGTGTGTTGTGCTGACACCCCCTCGCCACCTTCAGGCATTTTGAAGATGCTTGTCAAGTATGGGCCACACATGTGTGTCAGTTTGCAGTGTCCCATACACTGAACAGCATGTGTTACAGCCAGGTCCCAGCTAATAATGTGGACCACACTAATACATTATGCCATAGTGTACATCTGTAACGGTTGCCATTGTATCACTGGCATATAAACTGTTGGTGCATTGTACAAGGGTGATGTTTCACACGTGTCCCTACTGTAGTCTGTTGGTGCTACTATTATGTTAATCCCTGTGGACAAATTTCACAATGACAGGACATTACTTATCCCGCAAGCATCTGACATACCTTTCCAATACCCCATCATGGTCACCACTGTGATGCAGTGCATGTAATAGCAACAATATGTTAACATATATAGCATGCATTAAGGGTAGGTGTGTTAGATGTGTGCATGGCATATACCATAGCAAGTACATGCCCGGTGTATTGGCAGGCATCAGCATAAACCATACTCACCAGCTACAGGCTGCTGCCATGGTGGTATACTGGAGGGACCTGCATAAGAGTGTGAGAGATGCATTGTTAGTGGCCACAGATGTGGCATTGCTACAGGGTGGGTGCAGCATTACAGTATACAACAGTACAAGTTCACAATGCTAGCACATATGCACATCTGTTTATTACTACTATGCATCAACAAACAATTGTTATGACATATCAGATATGCATGCTCTACAAGGCAGAAATGCAGATAGCTATGAAGAGGATGAAGAATGGAAAGGCTGTTGGTCCAGATGATGTACCTGTGGAGGCTTGTACGTGTTTAGGAAAAATGGCAGTGACATAATTAACCAGATTGTTGGATGGAATCTTGGAATGTGAGAGGATGCCAGAGGAGTGGAGGAAAGGTGTTTCGGTACAGGGTTATACGAATAAGGGTGATGTGCAGAGCTATAGTAACTACAGAGGGGTACTATTAATAATTCACAGTATGACATTATTGAAAAAAGTAGTGGAAGCTGGTTTAAGAAGAGAGGTGCTTATTAGTGATCAGCAGTATGGTTTCATTCCCAGAAAGAGCACTACAGATGCGATGTTTGCTCTGAGACTGTTGATGTAGAAGTACAGGGAAGGTCAGAAGGGGTTGAATTGTGTCTTTCTGGACTTAGAGAAAGCATATGACAGGGTGCCTACAGAGGGGTTGTGGTACTGTGTGAGGAAGTCAGGAGTGGCAGAGAAGTATGTAAGAGTGGTACAGCATATGTACAAGGGTATTGTGACAGCAGTGAGATCTGCAGTGGGAGTGACAGATGAATTTAAGGTGGAGGTGGGATTACATCAAGGATCAGCTCTGAGCCCTTTCTGATTTGCAGTGGTGATGGACAGGTCGTTATCCGAGATCAGACAGGAGTCCCCATGGACTATGATGTTTGCAGATGACATTGTGATATGTAGTGAGAGAAGGGAACAGGTTGAGGAGACCCTGGAAAGGTGGAGATATGATCTACAGAGGAGAGGAGTGAAGGTCAGCTGGACTATGACAGCATACATGTGTGTGAATGAGAAGGAGGATAGAGGAATGGTGAGGATGCAGGGAGTAGAGTTGGTGAAGGTGGATGAGTTCATATACTTGGGATCACCAGTTTAGAGTAATGGCAAGTGTGGTAGAGTGGTGAAGAAGAGAGTATAGGCAGGGTGGAGTGGGTGGAGACGAGTGTCAGGAGTGATTTGTGACAGACGAGTACCAGTAAGAGTGAAAGGGAAGGTCTATAAGAGGGTAGTGAGACCAGCTATGTTATATGGGTTGGGGACAGTGCCACTGACAAACAGGCAGGAATCAGAGCTGGATGTGGCAGAGTTACAGATGTTATGACTTGCACTGTGTGTGATGAGTGTAGACAGGATTAGGAATAAGTATAGTAGACAGTCAGCCCAGGTTGGACAGTGTGGAGACAAAGCCAGAGAGGTGGAATTGCATTGGTTTGGACATGTGCTGAGGAGGGATGCTGGGTATATTGGGTATAGGATGCTAAGGATGAAGCTATCAGGTAAGAGAAGAAGATAAAGGCGTAAGGTAAGGTGTATAGATGTGGTGAGAGAGGACATGCAGGTGGTTGGTGTGACAGAGCAAGATGCAGAGGACAGGAAAAAATGGAATCTGGTGAGCCACTGTGGTGACACCTAACTGGAAAAAGCCAAACTAAGATGAGGATGCTCCCCCTATACAGATGCAGATGCATATGCAAACATGGCCTACTGATGTTCCCTGTGGTCTTACATGCACACATCTCAGCCGGTGTGTGGGAAACACCCACCCCCATAATACTGTCTTACACTGGTTGTACATTGGTGTGGGCAGGTGCCCCGAGGTTGCTGTGGAGCTGTTCCACGCGTGTAAGGGAGGCTGAGTTACATGACCCCACCCCTGTTGCAAGGTGATCCTCCTAAACTGCATCAGCACACCTGCAGGCATTGGGAAGCTGGTCAGAGCAACGATGCTGGACCTGCTCAAAACTTTGGTTATGGTGTCCAACATTGTTGACCCTGTGGATGAGCTCATTCTACAGGCAGTCCACTCCTGCTACTCATGTGCATGCCTGCCAAATAGTAACACATAGTGATTGCTGAAGTAGCTGAGGATGATGTCCATTTCCTCTGCGGAATATGATGGGAGTCGGCCTATGGACATCTTGACTGAAAGACATAAAGATGGAAACAGGTCTTAGCAAATCATATAGCAAGGTTACCATAGTTCTTAATCCACATTTCTGTCCCCCACCCCTTCTGCAACAACAAACTATTCACACAACTCAATAGGTATGGCACACCTTAACTAACAGTGGGATAAATATGTATTGTATTGTAACACACTTTGTGCTATGTGTCTGTGGCCATGTTCCCTGTGTGGACACTATCATTGGCATAGTGTTACAGACTGTTCACCTGCATGGCATTGTCAGGGCCACTATGTTTCCATATATTCATATGGTATGCTTGCTATGTGATTGCTGCACATCTGACATTCTGTGTTATTGGGAATATCTATGCATGCTTTTGGACATGTTCAGGGATTATGTAGAATATTACTACCCACATATGTTTTATAACACTGACACAGTAGCATGTTTTGGGGATATTTGGCAGCAGAACCACCTCTCCAACCTCATCTGGCCATATTACAAGGCCACATCACATATGTGACCCACTATGGGGCCTCCTCAACTACTAGTCCACATTATCTTCAGGTGGAACCTCATCAGGGGGAGGTGTCCCCCCTGGGGGCATGCACAGACATGATCCTGTAACATGTGGTCAGGTCCAGGGTTTGTTGCATAGGGGACTACACACAAACTAGGGGATATGCTACAGCACCTTGAGGCCTTCAGTACATACTCACAGGGCCCACCTTCTACTCCTGCTCAGCCTCCAGCCAAGGCACCTTCAGGTCCATGCAACTGCTGTTGTGACTGGCAATGGGTGGGAGCCTTGGTACCATTGCTTCCATATGGGGGCTCATGTGGTTTCCACATTGCAGACGACACTCACCATTAAGGTGTTTACCCACCACATGTGTC
The DNA here is from genome assembly GCF_019279795.1 of Protopterus annectens. NCBI lineage: Eukaryota > Metazoa > Chordata > Ceratodontiformes > Protopteridae > Protopterus > Protopterus annectens. The sequence continues at coordinate 1,039,842,089 of NC_056735.1, forward strand.
ATACACCACCCCTGTAGGCCCTGTTCTATATCTACTAACCCAACCTACTTCCACAAATATACCTGCTATCTTTACCCGGATTCAAAATTCCACCTTCACAGACAAGTACAATGTGGTCCCAAAAAGGGGTTCACAAGTGACATACCTGTCCATGTCGCACACATTTACTGCTGTATATTTGTGTGCATTGATATGAGTGATATCCCCTACTACCACATAGCATGCAGCACTGTGATGCAAACATATGTGTGTGTGTGTGTGTGTGTGTGTGTGTGTGTGTGTGTGTGTGTGTGTGTGTGTGTGTGTGTGTGTGTGTGTATGTGTGTGTGTGTGTGTTTGTATATATATATATATATCTGTGTGTACATATGTGTGTGTTTGTATATATGTAGACACAGACGTATATATCTCTATATATGTGTAGATATATATTATATATCTGTGTTTATATATACATGTAGGTGTCTGTATATCTGTAGACATACATGTATGTATATATCAATATATGTATATATTTTTTTATATCTACATACATGTATATATATATATATATATATATATATATATATATATATATATATATATATATATATATATATATATATATATATATATATATATATATATATATATATATATGCATATATATACTTCTACATAAATGTATATGTATGTGTATATATATATATATATATATATATATATATATATATATATATATATATACATATATATATATATATATATATATACACACACACACACACACACACACACACACACACATGTACATGCAGGATACTCAGGTTAATGTGTAATGTAGCATGCTGAAATGCCATAGGTGTGTAATAGGTGTACCTGCAATCTGTCCGTGTATATACCCCCTAATGTTAGGCTGTGTCCATATGTGGCACCTGTCTGTGGTGTAGCAATGCAGGACACTCAAGCTGTGCAGGAAGGAGAGTCAGAGATCATGGACCTGATGTCTGAATGTACTATATATATATATATATATATATATCGATATAGACATATAGATATATAGATATATATGTAGATACATATATATATATAGATATATTTATATTTATATATAGATATATAGATATATATAACTACAGATACATAGATATGTAGATATCTATATAGATATACATATATATATGTATGTATGTATGCTCAGCTGAAAAAATGCTATGGGCACTAGAGTTTGTTCCTGTGGGCGGTGGGCCATATCCATCATTATTCCATTCCCTCCACCACTGGCTATTGCCCACACTACTAGACATGTTTTCCATTACACAACACACACTATGATGGCTTATATCTTGTCAGTCTGTGCTGCTCTACACCGTCGATGGGTATGGCTCACCACCCACAGTAACTGACTCTAGTGTCCATAGCATTTGTTCAGCTGAACATCATTACAACAACACCTGCTGCCACATATAAATCACTCAACATCATCTATCCCGTTATTATGGCCCAAGTACTACAGTAAATTACATGCATATATACTTCACATACCTGTTGTGTGAGTGATGTCTGTTCAACACTTTCTTTTTATTCCTGGCCTTAGCCTACAGCTATTTGCTTTTATTGATTGAGATTGTCTGTGTGTATATCTGCCTGTCTGTCCATCTGTCTGTCTCTCTCTCTCTCTCTCCAGTAGCTGGAATGAGCTGCTTTGAATAGATTTCAGCATGGCTTTTGTAGGTGAACCACATGCTCAGATGATGGCCTCTGCACCAGTCACTGTCCTCAACCTGCTACCTGCATACAGCATACTGTGTAGTATCTCCAATTACCACTGTTATGGCAACCCACTATTATAAATACCTAGATAAGTTGGGCATGGTCCCTTTACCTTTCCTGTATGGTGGACATCCTTCCTGCATGTGGGCAGCAGTGTTACAGACAGCAGGTAGCAATACCTCTCAGATGAGGTCTTGCAGTCTCAGGGATGCTACATATTTGTATAAGGTTCCAGAACTACAGACAGAGTGTGAGTAGTGTTGGTATATGCATTGTATACCACCAGTTTTGCAGGATTTGTGTGTACATACTAGTTTAACATGGACTGCAGTCTGTCTGCATAACTCTCAACTGTGGGCCTATGTTTTGTCTGTCCATCACACAGGTCTTCTGTGGGATATATCACTGGCAGTGTGTGTGTGTTGAGTACTATCAGTAGGTGGCTACATCCATGTTTCCTTCCCCAACTCCAGCCATTCTGCCTACAGTAGGGAGCTGCAACCAGTTATGGGAATTATTGGTGCCTGTGATTTCCCACACTTTCCCATGATTGTACGGTTTTGATAAGTCTATGCTATGGGCACACCTGCTTACCTATTGTTGTCATTGCTTAAAAGGGCATACCACTGGGCAGATTGAGTTAGCCGGTCTACACATTTCTTACACCACGTAGGCTGACCTGTCCAATGCTTATCATTGCTTACTATCTAATTAGCATTATATTTACCTTTTGACATTGATTTATTATTTGTTACATGGTATATCTATGTCTGGTATCTGTGGTTCATGTGTATGTACACTGTATGGGGTCCTGGGGACTTCAACACTTTATTACACTAACGCCTTACATCTGGACTTACTGCGGTACTCCAGTTCACATATTTATGTTATGTATCTAAAACTGTTGGTGTAAACAAAGTCACACATGATGTCTATTATTATTACCAGGGAAACATTCGTCCCATGCGGGACAACCCAAAAATTGGGAAATCTACTTTCCTCTAAAAGCATGGCTACAAAGGTATGCATGGCTATGTGCATGGACTACAGCATGTGGCAGACCTTGGATACTTGGGTCGGGACAATGTATAGGATGAGTTCCGAGTGAAGGAGGAGTGAAGGGTGGGCAATGTGTGGTGGTGTGATAACTACGGGCCGGTAACCAGGGAAGGGATGCTGGCTGCATGTGTGCAGCGGGGGGGGGGGACTGTGGGTAAAGTAAATATGGGTCAAGGAGAGGCTGGGTTGGATGGGCCTGTACTGGTCAGCCCGGCTAGTGTGTGGGGTAGAGGGGAATTTGATATAAACATGTGAAACATAAAAGAAGACTAATTTAAATCCCTATTTAAATGATACATTTAAAATAAAATAAACTTGGTAGTGTATTGCAGGGCAGACGTGTTTGGCTGGGAGGGGGGTATTCCAATGCATACGAGACGTATATTGTTTGGGATCTCTCAACCCCATTAACGGTGCATGTGGACATATATGTTTCTGTTAATCTACCATTGCTATCTACAAATGTCTGGCCATATATACCTATATGGGTATATATATTTGCTTACATATTTCTAACTATGTCTGTATATACCTACGGAGATGTATATCTGCGTATATATATGTAACTTGCTGTGTATATGTGGACATATAGGTGTTATTATATATATGTATATATATATATATATATATATATATATATATATATATATATCTATAGATATATTTATATATATATATATATATATATATATATATATATATATATGTCTGTAGATTTGCATGTATATATGTTCAACTATGTATCTATATCTATGTATATATTTCATAATAGATATATACATATATATATATATATATATATATATATATATATATATATATATATATATATATATATATATATATATATATATATATATGGTATCCGGACACATGCTCAACTAACATATGTTCGAATCACAAAACATCGAACACACATACACAAAAGCACTTAACATCGACAAGTGCTTCCGTGTATGTGTGTCTGTTTCATAGATTGGACTACAGTGCGGGTAAGGGAAAATTCCCTTTTCCCCACTGGAGTGCAATCTCGGAGTGAGAATAATAAGGTATGGTGGGGGTGGGGGATGCAGGGGCCCTGCAGAAACGTAGATTTTATTTTTTGAACTACACATACACGGAAGCGCTTTTAGATGTTAAGTGCTTTCATGTATGTGTTCGATGTTTTGTGATTCGGACATATGCTAGTTGAGCATGTGTCCTAGACCCATATATATATATATATATATATATATATATATATATATATATATATATATATATATATATATATATATATATAGATATAGATATCTACATATATAGATCTGTAGTATCGGTTTAGATATGGATATAATTACAGACACGCACATACATCCAGATGGTATACATTCTCTGTACTGTTGCATGACTGGGCTGTAAGCTATGTTTATGACTACATTAAATGTATGTATATCTGGCATGGCTTAGTAGAAAATCACTTTGGGTATGGTATGCATGGTCTTGGGTTCGAGCCTTGCAGAGACTGTTCATTTTGTTGCTGGGCAGAACACGGGCTTTTGGATACAGACTGATTAAGGTGCTTTAAAGCAGTGCATCTTCATTAGACAAAAATTTAGTTATCAGGAAGGGAACCTGTAGTGCTGTGTGTATACCAGGGTCATGTGTTTCCCGTATACCTGAATTAGATGTTCCTATTAAATTTCGTGTGTATACCGGGCAAACTTGTGTGCCACGTATGCTTTGAGATACCTACAGATAAAACCGTTAGTGTAAACAAAGTCACACGTGAAGTCTATTGTTATTACCAGGGAAACATTCGTCCCATGGGGGACAACCCAAAAATTGGGTAATCTACTTTCCTCTAAAAGCATGGCTTCAAAGGTACGAATGGCTATTTGCATGGACTAAACATGTGGCAGACCTAGGATACTTGGGTCAGGACAACATACAGGACGAGTCCCGAGGGTAGGAGGAGTGGAGGGTGGGCAATGTGTGGTGGTGTGGTAGCTATGGGCCCGTAACCAGGGAAGGGATGGTGGCTGCATGTGCGCAGCGGGGGGTGGGGCAGAACTGTGGATAAAGTAAATATGGGTCAAGGAGAGGCTGGGTTTGATGGGTCTGTACTGGTTGGCCCACCTAGTGGGTGGAGAAGAGGGGAATGTGATATAAACATGTGAAACATAAAAAAAGACTAATTTAAATGCCTATTTAAATGCAAAACTTAAAATAAAATAAACTTGGTAGTGTATTGCAGGGCGGGCTCAAAACCCCATTAAACGTGCATGTAGACATATATGTTTCTGTTAATAAAACATTGCTATCTACAGATGTCTGGCCATATATACCTATATGGGTATATATGCTTGCTCACATATTTCTAACTATGTCGGTATATACCTACAGAGATATATATCTTGCGTACATATATGTAACTTGCTGTGTATATGTGGACATATAGGTGTTGACATATATATGTGTAGATGTCGGCATTTGCATGTATATATGCTCATATATTTGTATGTATATATATATATATATATATATATATATATATATATATATATGAATATTTGTGTATATCTATATATATATATATATATATATATATATGTATATATATATATAAATATATATATATATATATATATATATATATAAAACTACATATATAGATATGTTGTATCTGTTTAGATATTAATATATTTACACACACACATACATCTAGATGTAGGTATACATTCTCTGTACTGTTTTATGACTGGGCTGTATGTTATGTTTCTGACAACATTGGTTTTATGTATATCTGGCATGGCTTAGTGGTAAATCACTTTGTGTATGCTGTGCATGGTCCTGGGCTTGGGCCTTGCAGAGGCCATTATGTTGCTGGCCAGAACACGGGCCATTGGATACAGAGTGATTAAGGCACTTTAATGCAGTTGTACTCAGGTTTGTGCAGAGCTAAGCACTGCTAACGTCCGGTTACAGTTTCTTATACTCAGTTAGCTTCCACATTGCTTAATCTGTGTAGCCAGTGCTTACCCACATGCAAACGCACATAAACACGCTTACTACTGCTTACATATGCTTGCTAATGCTTAGTTGTGCTTACACATGGTTATTAGTGCCTTATTCATTATGACACTGCTACTTCACATGTGCATTTCCTGCAGTACTCTAGTTCATACATATGTATTATTTAGTGGGGTTTGCAACAAAACTATTGGTTATAATGTGCTTTGCCATGTAAAATAGACTGTGCTGCAGTGGGACTCAAACCGGGAATGCCTGCTCGTTAGGCAAATGCTCTGCCCACTACACATGTTTGCTTAAATCCACGAGGCTGTCCAATTAGAACTGCTCCATCCAACACTGGCACGCCTCGACCCATAATTTCATACCCATTGTTCTCTCCTTCCCTCGCTCCTCCCCCACAGTAATCATCCTTTCTCTGGGTGCAAGTCGAGTCTAACCACACCAATACACACTGGCCACTCTCCACTTCTCGTAACCCATCACGTACATTGTCTCTACCCAAGATCATCAGGCTTTCCCAACCTTATAGTCTAAAGAACATATGTGCCCTGCCATGGCACATGGCATGTAATGGAAGGAACCCAAATACCCATCAATTTCTGGGTTGTCCTGCAAGGGATGTTCTTGTATTTGTTTCTAGATTAGACTTAGCGGGTCAACAATGTTTCTCCCACTGGTAGTATGCTTTCTGTAGTTTGAGAAGCAATGGTATGTTTACTTTTTTTGTGTGTTTGTTTGTATGTTTCACCTGTTTGGCTGGGGGGAATATTGGTACGTTTAACGCGTATGTTGATTGAGCCCACTCATCCCCATTGGCGGTGCCTGTGGTCATATATGTCATTCTAATGTGCTGTATCATATCTATAGATATATATCTGTGCATACATACACACACACACACACACACACACACACACACACACACACACACACACACATACTCACCCACACACACACACACACACACACACACACACACACATATATATATATATATATATCTATATATATATATATATCTATATATATATCAGTATATGTATGCATACATATAGATATATTGCTGTATTTATATATATATATATATATATATATATATATATATATATATATATATATATCTAACGACATATAGATGTATAGATGTATGCATATGTATATATCTATATGTGGATATTTATATATATATATATATATATATATATATATATATATATATATATATATGTATGTATATATAATTACATGTGCAATATAGAGAGGGAGAGGTATGCATCTATTTAGTTATAGATATATATATACGCACACACATACATCTACAGGTATAGATACATTTCCTGTAATGTTGACTGGTATTGCTGGATGCTATGTTTGTGGTAATACCAGGGTTCTGTATATCTGTGGTGGCTTAGTGGTATGTCACATTGGCTATGGTGTGCAGGCTCTTGGGTTCAAGACTTGCAGAGGCTGTTTATTTTGTTCCTGGGCAGAGCAAGGCCCATTGGATACGGAGTGATTGAAGTACTTTTAAGCAGTTGGCGGGTTTGCACAACGGTGAGCACTGCTAACTTCTGGTGACATCCGCTTACACATGGGTAGCCTCAATATTGCTTACTCTGTGTAAGCACTGCTTACTGTCATGCAAGCAGACTTACACCTGCTTAAGATTGCTTAAATATCCTTACTACTGCTATATTTTAGACAGTAATAGTGTAATGGTTCTTGCAGAGGTAGAGAATTTGGCATATGTATGGGATTATCATTCATTACACAACTTACTACTCCAGTTCACGCATATATGTTATTTATTAGGTTATACAACAAAATATATTGGTCATAACAGTGATTTGACATGGAAATGGAATGTACTGCAGTGAGACTCGAACCGGGCTTGACTGCTCGTTAGGCGAACGGTCTGCTCACTACAGTATTGCTGTACTGCTTCATTTGCATATAGCTTGCTTTTTATCCTCTTTTTGCTATTTAAGCTACATTAACCGTAACTAAGCAAATTTGCAAACCCGTGCACCTACGGTTAAACTTCATCCGTTTCATTAAAAATAAATATTTCTTTTTGTTTTCTTTATTCACTATTGCTCTTATACATGTGGGGGGATGTTGCTAAGGGTATGCATACATCTATGGGCGGTCTTGCTCATTGTTTTCTACCTTTCTGCAGTCCTTCATTGCATGGGCATGTATATTTTGAGAGCTCTGCTCTCAGACATGCCCCTGCACTCGTACACGCTTCGTGTAAGCCTAGGAGCTCGGGCAGCGCACCTTCATTACTATGCATGGTGTGCTGCCATCCTGCTCCTAAATGGGCACTTCCGTGCATGACTAAGCTAGTCCTGCATGGAAGATTAGTGAATCCGGAGGATTGACAATGCAGAGATAAGGAAAACTGTACTAAACTCCAAAAGAACTGGGATTTGGTACTGTGAGGTCTCTGGTGTATGGCAAAGTAAGAAGCAATAAAACAGTGAGTGAGATGCAATATAAATTTACACAAAAATTATTGTTTAAACATTGTATATATGGGTATGTTCACAAAGTGGGACAGACAAGTTGCTTTTCTACACGGATTTATTAACTGGCATCCATCCGTCCACATCCCCTTTTTCCCATTTTTGTACATGGATCAGGTTGCCACCTCAACAATGACATTCATCTAGAACCGAGATTCACATCATCATTACATTGAACTAAAGAAATACCATAAATCATGTAACAAAATATTTTCCCAGTATATTCCTTCATTAATTTACAAAAATAAATAGTAATATACCCATTACTTGTAAACAAATTTAGGTAATATAAAACAGCATTAACAGCAGATTAGAAGAACATTTTTACACAGTTTTGTCCCTGAGAACAAAAACCTGAAAAGCATTGGTTAGTGGTGAATATACATGACAGTTATTTGGCACATCCTCATGCTACCTACCTTAGATGAATGAAGCCATCCTCTTATTAGAGTTATAAGCATTTACAAAAGCTATCCAAAAATTAATCAAATCAAAAATGCATATCTACTTTTAATGCTACTGTGAGTGTGATACAACTGTATTTGTATTTTGCAAAGTCATGAGAAATTATGCAACATTGGTTAAAAGAATAGCATTCATTAAAGAATGCGTTGCATACTGATGGCTGGGTCCATAAAGTTAGTCGTGGACAGCATTTGTACCCATCTATGTATGTTTTTGAAATTCTGTGCTTTAACCAATAGCTCAGCATAATGGGAAGCTGCTCCACACCAATAGCCGATAGGTTTCATAAAACAGGACCATATGTAGCATGTGTCTGTTACCTTCCAATGATCTGATACCATCCCATAAATACCAATTTTAAATTATTTTGAAACATTTACAGATTAGACCATTGCTACCTTCAAACTAAATGGGACCTCATTAAGCAATTTATTGAATTTTGATTTATCCAGATTAATTACATTATCATCAGGATGCTTCAACATGTCCAGGTGCACAATTAGACTGAGGAGGAGACCACACAGATGCAGAATGTCTATAACAGAATGGAGCAGCACATGAGATTCAGACAACATAACTTTATGATGATTGATATATGGTACTAAATTGAGAGGGGGCATTGACATAATATGGGAATCTACAGGAGTGGAGTTCAGGTATGCTGCTCTGATGACCTGTATTGGAGGAATGCTGAGGATCTTCATCCGAGGGTGACTGAGCTGCAGAGAGACAGTGGATGCCTGTAGTAAGTGTAACAATCCAATTTATACCTGTACATTCCTAAGGGAATCAGAGATATAGATGTCTCCCATATGTCACATATATGTCCTTTAAACCCATTAGCTTTCTGTTCTGACAATTAGCTCATCTGGATAATTGAGAAGGTAAGGTGACTGTTCTCCCTGTGATTATATGCTCAATTCTCATCAAGTTGTTTGTTTAATATTGCTTATCATGTTCATACTAATAAACATTTTAGGTGTTTCTGTTTTCCAACATATAGAGCCATCGCTTCATACACCCATTATGGTCATGTATCACTGAAGCCTATAGCACCTAGGCTACTCATGACTATGCACTTCTCTGTTAACCATAATACTTCGAGAGTATCTCCCAGTCTAGTTGTGTATGTGTAAATAGTAACTGATACAGACATTGATTAGTCTGTTCTGCTTTACAGAGTGCACAGTATTATTAAAATCCTGATTGCTTAACACAAGACCACTGCATGTCTGATTTTCTACACATATCTTCTGTATTGCAAAACTTGATGTTATCTGGCACTTGTGCGGAGCTTGAGAGCCTACAGCATTTATGTGTCAGACGGTTTTGTATTCATACATTATCTGCAGAAATACAGATACATACACACAATAGTAGTTTGTCAAGAAAGAAATTGCTGTGATGTGTATTAGTTCATCTTGTAAAGCAAGAAGCTAGCATGTATATAGCATAGCTAAGTGTGAGTGCAAGTCCATGGAGTGGACAGCTATCATTAAACTTTGATAATTGTGTCTGAGTAAAAGTTTTGAAAATGCATGTATAGATACCTATTTATTTTAATGGGTATTTTTCACATGCTTATGACTATAACATTTATTTGTTTGATTACTACAAATATCTCCATTATCCATAATGTTCTGCCAACAACATTTCTTTTACTGCAGTTTTATGTGTAAAGCTTTGAACATATTGGAATAGTTCTGCAAAAAGAATGTGGAATATGATAACATTGGCAAATTGTATTTAATGTATGAGTGTGCCATTGTTTATTAATTCAAATTTGCCACCCTTATATACTACTTATATTTGGAGGGAGAGATGGTCAGATATTCTGCAGGTAAACAATTTTACTCAAAGCCACAAGACCAGCATAAAACCAGTCCAAAAACATTTTGGCATACAGTCAAAAAAATTCTTCATCCTGGGAACCAATTTTCCCCTCAGCCCTCCAGTATTAATACTCCCTCTGATATAGCATCTCAATTCAACTCCTGTTTCATTAACAGCATTGCTTCCAATTACTACAAATATTCTCAGCATCACCTTCTACTTTCCCTTATCCTCACACTAAAGGGCTCACCTCCTTCTCCCTACAACCAGTACCCACTTCCTTAATTAAGTCCCTGCTGAACAAACTGAACCCTGTTCTCCCTATGCTGATAATCTTCCTAATGAGTATCTAAAACTAGCAACTAACCCTATAGCCTATCCCGTCTCCATTCTCATTACTAGATCTATCAATGAAGTCTATGACCCTACCCTGTGGAAAAAATCTTTATCCTTCCTTTCCACAAAGGCAGCACCTCCACTGATATATCTAACTACAGGCCTATTGCTATTCTTTCTCCACTATCCAGAATTCTAGAGAAATGTATCCAAAAACAATTGTTTCAATACCTACTTGACAATAATCTTCTTTCTCCTACACAACATGGATTTAGGCCTGCACACAATACTAACACTGCTCTTCTTTCCTTCAATGACACTGTAAATAAAGCACCCAATAAAGGTAACTTTGTCTCACCTGTGTTCATGACTTATCTAAAGCCTTTGATACAGTCTCCCACCCTAAACTCTTGTCTCACCTTTACCTAGTTGGCCTAACTGAAACTACCTTACAATGGTTCATCAGTTACCTCTCAAACAGATATCAGTCATTCAAATGAGATTCCAATTTCTCTCCTTACCTACCTGTATTCACTGGGGTACCTCAAGGCTCCATTCTGGGTCCACTCCTCTTCAACAATTTTATCAATCATCTTCATACCTCCACTAAACAAGTGACTCTTATACAATATGCTGATGACTCGACCTTAATCTGCTCCTCAAACAATCTCACTCAACTTCAAATTATAACCCAAGAAGCATTTAATTCCATTGAGACTTAACTCACCAACAACCATATTCCACTCATTCCCAAAAAAAACAAATTCCTACTATTCTTACCTAAGCAATTCCCCCTAATAATTCTTCCTTTTCAATAACTTCCCTGAACAACACTGCAATTAATGTTGTCACACAAAGGTGTTAGGCATTATGATAAATAATAATCTTAATTTTGATTTTCATATCAATAACAACAGAAAAAGACACCAATCAAAAATGGGACATGTTGTATAGTGTAAAAACATTCCTCAAAAATTCCACCAAAGTAACTTTTGCCACTACTTATCTCACGCTATTACTTCTATATGCCTCTTCTAAGTAGTCTTCACTCTTCCCTGAAAGCAAAACTTAATCAATGCTATAATAAAGTAGCTAAGTTTGCTATAGGTATGTCCCCCAATACTTACCATTGGTTTTCACTCAAAGCCTTAAAATGGCTGGAACTACCCCACCTGCTGACTTTTCATCGACTAATTTTAACACAAAAAATACTGAATAACACCTCTTTTTCTCAAACAACCTCAACCCTGCTTCAATATTATATTCCATCTCACAACTTACTTTCTTCAGACATCTACTATCTTTCTATAAACCTCAAAGATCAAATGATGTCAGCCTGCATTCACACTCTGTTGCAAAAACCTGGAATTCTGCTCCTGAATCTATCAGACTTATACATCGCTACTCTTGCTTCAAGTCTCAACTGAAAGAAAATCTGTCCAACAACTAGATCTGTCAATGTCCCACTCCAGCTTAAATCTCTCTTCAACTCTCATATCTAGAAATGTGAGTCAACTAACTTCCCCATTATTTCTGTCTGAATTTTTGCAATATCTATTGCTCATGACTAATGCTATTAGCCCTCATACTTTACCTTTTTTTAACCTTTTCCACCTGTAAACTGATCCACTAATTATTTCCTGCTTTTCAGCTGTTACCCCACTGAATTCACAACTTTGAAATGGATTCAATAAAGCTTACATGGAGTGTAAGAATAGTGCAGCCAGTCCTGCATGGAACATGGCCACCGAACGATCCAGTAAACAAGCTTGGGGATGTGCACAAGCCTGCTAACACTAGTCTGCCATGGACATGACTGGATTATGTTAATGACCTCATTTGCTGGTGAAAAACATGCAAATGAGGTCAATTAGTGATCCAGTAAGTAGGCTGGCATCCATGGCAGAGTAGTGTACCTTGCAGAAATGTATTTGGCTACTAGCCGAATACATTTCTACAAAAATCAAAATGGAGGCATGACAGCTCAAAGTAAAGCATGTATTATAATCCTTAGGCATGCCAATGTCCAAATATATGGCGACTGGCATGGAAAAGTGTTGCAAAATTATAAAAATAAAAGTTTATTTTTTTTGGCCGATCTCGGCTGTTTAAGCATAGGGCAGCTGCACGCAAAAGGGATTGTGCCAAAAAAAAAAAAGTGAAAAGCCAATTTTAAGTGAAATCTGCATTTTGCCATTATAGTCTATGACATGCAGAATCAAAACAATAGCAGGGGAACAGTGGTTGCTAAGGGGAAAGGCACTGTTGTACTGCTGTAACTAGGGACTAAGGCAGTGGGGTATGCTAATGAGGGAAATTTACTGAATCACAAAAAGGAGACAAGTGCCAAACTGCACCTAACCATGTAGGAGCTATAAGGTAGTGATGTAAGCAGGAGAAGCAGCTGACATGAAAAGGGGGTGTGTCATGTTTGGTGCAAGCACATTGGAGCTCCATGGCTCACATCTGAGCTTAGCTAAGCACAGCTAAGAAAGGGTGTGTGTCTCAGGCTGTAGTGACTTATTCCATGAAATGAAGAGCATGCTCATGTCCAGGGGAGAGCCATTTCTCATTGTTTAACTTAGCTAAACAGGTTTGTGCGGCACACACTGGGGTCAAAAAAACAAAACAAAAAAAAGCTGGAAATAGAAGGACTGGGCACTGGGTTTGCATTGTGCACCTTGTGGCTTAAAAGTAGTGGGAATGGGAAGGGAAAAAAAGAAAAAAAAAGGGAAATAGCAGAATAACAGCAATCAAGTACAAATAAAATAGCATGTAGGTGGAATGTATCATAGCCAGCCAGTCATACAGGCAGCATCTGCATTACAACAGTATAAAGTGTGGAAACACCTTTTAGTCTGGTTTTCCCACAAACTCTGCACCATTGGTGTACACATGCCGGGGAATTTTAACCAAAAAAATGTTAGGGGCTGCTCTTGCTTTGATCAATCAGTATGTGCTAGAGGCTGAGGGCAGTGAGGAGGATAATGCTGACAACCGCCCCAGACTGAGGAGGAGGAGAAGAGTGTTGAGACCCAGGATAACCTACCAGGGGCTACAAGATCTGGAGAAAGTAGAGTGTTATAGGGTGGACAGAGACATACTTCAGCAAATCATCGAGCTGTGCCGGCCTCAACTCAGACCCATAGTCAACAGAGGGGAACCCATTCCAATGGATACCAAGGTATATGTAGCTTTAAGAGTACTAGCTACAGGTACTTTCTAAAGAACTACTGGGGACATCATGGGAGTCTCACAGGCATCTGTATCCAGGGTACTCCACCAGTTCCTGTATGCCATGCTACCACATGTCGGTGAGCATATTTACTTCCCCAACACCTGTGAGGAGAGGATCAGCAATATGCATCTCTTCCGTCTTGTAGCAGAATACCCAGAGATACTGGGTTTGATAAACTGCATGCACATCCACATCAATGCACTACCCGGTGAACAGGGTAGGGACTACATAAACCACTAGAGATTCCCCTCCATCAGCTGCCAGTTTTGATAGCTCCCAGGGCATTATCATGAATGTGTGTGCTGGCAGCCCTTGAAGCTATCACGACTCCCACATCTGGCATTCATCATAGCTGTACCAGGCATTTGCCAGTGGGGACATCCCATATGGCCATCTGGTGGGGGATGCTGGCTATGCAATGGAGCCATGGATGATGACACCCATTAGAAATGCACACGCACCCACTCAAGAATGCCATAATGAGGCACACACACAAACCAGAATCATTATAGAGCATGTGTTTGGGATGCTCAAGTCACGGTTCCGCTGCCTTGACATATCTGGTGGAGCCTTGCAGTACTCTCCAGCCATGTGCACACATGCTCATAGTATGTGCCATGCTACACAATATGATCCTGTGGAAACAGCTCCAGCAGGAACAGCACAGGGAAGGGCCACACAGCCCCCCATCATTGCCAAGGTCCCCACAGGCACAGAGGGACTTGGAAGAGGAAGCCCCTGAACCTGCTCCTGTATGCGTACAGAAGCATGCCCAGTATGCCCAGGCCTTGGCAAAAAGGCAACACATAGCACACACACTGACACTGTAGGGACCCAGGGACTGACACCTATCTCCGAATTGCACACACAGTAAAATGGATGTCCCACACGTCACACTACCTATAGCTTACCCTGTACAGGCAGTGTACTGCGTTTATCCAAGAGAGTCAGCCTTCACCCGCCGTCCCCACAACTGCCACAGGCACAAGGTAAGTCAGTCTTCTAAACAATAAATGAATGGAGTAGTATGTCCTGGTAGCATATCTATGATATAGCTCCATGCATGCAAGGGAATGGAGTGGCCTACTAGGGTAGCAGCATACAACTGACAGCTATGTGGGACATCAGGAAATGTCTGCCCAATAATAGCTTCCCCACACTATGCAGTATTATCCAAGGTGACAAATCCCACTGCAGTATATGCAGGGGGCCAACTAAGGGGGGGGATCATAGGTCACATGCATGGATGTCAATGTGGGGATCCCATACTCACCCCTCAGACTCACCTAGCAAGTCATCCATAGAAAACCATAAAGGAATGTCTGGCAAAGGCCCACAAATGGTGACAATGATGGAATATGCCCCTACAGACTTACGCAGTGATATCACAGCAGGCTTTCCAGTTGCAGTAAGGCTCTGAAGGGTAAAAAGTCTGAAACTCAATTGTATGCCATTACAATCTAGCCTGTTTTCTCTAGTGATATGCCTCTACTCTCCAGGACAGGGCACAATACTTTGCTAAATGTAAAGCCAATATCAGCATAGTATGTGCAAATGTGTACTGTTGACAGGGGTGCCCCTCCACACCCATATCCCCATAGAAATGCAGTAACATGTAGGTTAGTAGGGTAATAGCAGCAGAGCACATTATTGCCAGGGTTGTCCCAATCAACATGATAACTTGTTGCATGTCCACAATATGCAGGGGTCAATGATCTATGTATATGTGTGGAAAATACTGTCAGGATGTGGCCAGCACTTACTCCTGGCTGTTGTGTCTTCATAGCCTACGTACAGTAGTATGGAAGAGAGGGCTAGATTCCAAGAATCACAGTACTAACTATTTTACCTGTCAGCTAGACCTATGGTGGGAGTTGTATACACTGTCCAGATGTCAATATCCATTACTGCGGGTAAGCTGGGCAGGTCATGGACAGGGGGCCTCACATATGAACAGCACACAGGTCAGAGTAACCTACACAGTCCCTAACATACCTCTCACCTGTACAGACCTTTTGCAGAATGTACAGAGGTTTGCATCATATTTGTGGTGTCTTTATCATGAAATAGTGGTTGTGTGGCAAATCACTGGCAAATCACAAAAGTCAAAAGTCAGAAAATAATGACGGATTGTAGTGTCTCAGACTTTATACCCTATATAAAATAAATTCTAATACAAAATCTGATATTGTGTCACCCTTCTAGGTTTGTAAGGCCAATAGTTAAAATGGTCCCTACATTTAGGCCTTTGTCACCTAATTACTCATGGCTTTGTCCAGATGTCTGGCTCTTATACGTAGACAGGTATGGTGTCTAGTAGCACAGCAGGTACCTGACGGTCAGTGTACTGGCAGGTCATAAAAGGCTGCCACCTTACTGTGTCAGTACTGACAACATATCACTGGCCAGCAGCCATACCCCTGGAATGACAGGTTGTCACAGAAGGAGCACAAGTGTGCCTTGTATATATGTTCTGCTTGTCCCAACATTGCATTTGCCTGAAAAGTATTTACAAAACAAGAAAAGGTCATGTCAAAGCATCAATGGCAGACAGTGGATAAGCAGATGTCACACCCATAACAGAAAGCAAGCAAGGAACAAACTGGTACCCTAACTGTCTATGTATGGCAGAACAGTATCAACACCCTGTCCCCATGTTTGAGCCTTCATCTGACTATCATATGTGGGCCTGGCCAGATGTCAGAGTCAGTGACAGTTTGACAGCTAGACCAACATGTAGCTGCATAATAACATAGTAACACAAACTGTCTGAGGACCCCAGCAGATGTAGTGGTGCAATGATGGACAACCTGCCAAATAGGTATGCTCAGAGGTGTTTAATACACAACCTTGTGTGTGATGTTATGGCATTTACCATGTTCACACCAGAATTACAAATACATAACAGCAGCCACTGTGGGCAAAGCCTATGACCAGACAAGAGAAGGATAAACAGACACAAAGAAGGGGCAAGACAAATGGAGAATGTGCACACCAGAGCACATTTTGCAGTAATGTAGGTGCCCTGCAGTATATAGAGTAAGTGAGCATCAACTGCAAATACACAACACACATCCACATAAGTGGCGGTCCACAACAAATCAAACACCAAGTAAAGGACACCTCAAAGGCAAAAACACATGAGAACTTCCTAAACTTACACACCACAGGTCACGCATACTCCACACACCAGGGTCATGCAAACACTAAGGCCTTGCCATACACACAACATATTACTCATAGAAGACTCCACTGTGAGACACACAGATGTGCCACACACCAGGAAGGATAAGGAGAAAGTCGCAATTACTTGTTTGGCAGGTGCCATTATTTGCCATATCACACATGCACTCAAGTCACCCCACAACAGGTACAGGTACCACATTATCCTGGTCCATGGCAGTGTGAATGATGTCAGAAGTACCTCATGGACTATAGAAAGACAGACATGATGCAGCGTGCTGAATATGTGTCCCATGCAGGTATGTCCCTAGCCATAAGCAGCATCCTACTGTCACCCAGCGTGATGGATGAATACGAACAGAAAATGATTCCTAGTAAACCTGACTCACTTACCATTGTCACCCCACAGGGATCCACTACCTGGCAGCCTGGGAAGATATGAATGACAGAACACACTGCCTTGTTACAGATGGCCTGCAAGTAGTCTCATATGGCCTACAGGCCTCTGGCAAAGGCCCATGCCTCACCCATAGTGCCGTTGTAGGGAATGTCATGCCATCCATACTACCAACATTACACAGTTAACAAAATGCAAATGAAAGGCCATGCCGCTAAATCCTAGTAGCATACCTCTCGACCTCATAGAGCAAGAAATCTGGACAGAGCCATCCATAATTGTGGGATGAAGGCCCAACTATTGGGACACTTTTGAAATAATGCTCTCATAATGTTAGAAAGGTGATAGAATAACAGAGGGGGTGTGTACTAGCATGGATGTCATGAAGGGTGTGAAGTCTGAAACTCTAATGTTCAGTCATTATTCCCTGACTGCAACCCCGAGTGATATGCAACAAACTTGCTAGAAAACCACAGTGTGAAGGGAAACTGACCAGATATGTGAGGCATGAATCTGGATAATTTCTGAGAATCTGTACAGTTGAGAGGTATGGCCACAGCAGGATAGAACCTTTCAGGTAAGAAGAATACTACACAACCAGGAGATCTCCAGCCAGTATACCGCAAAGGTTCTGGACCTTTTACACAGCTTCATCAGTCAATCAGCTGTAGCCACACCTCACAACTGGCCATATTATGCAAGAAGATCTAGCCTTTGCCTCATAATATTGGTCTGTGTATCATCCATCTTGTATTTCTCTGGTAAATAACTGTGATAATCTGATTATATCTGTCAGTAGGTATTGACCCAATGCATTACAGTGTCAAACATTACATAAGTCAGAAAATGTGTGCTAAAACAAACCCTGTAACTCAAGCAACTCATACATTAATAAGAGCTATAGTGACAGTATCCCCCTATGTTTGGACCATTGTTTCCACATATTGGCAGCCTATCTCCAGATATCTTGCACAAACAGGTTGCAAGGTATGACTGTAGCACACAGCACCCCGGACTGGAGTTACAACTATTCCTGGAATGTTCCCACACTTACTATAGAAGGTCATAATGGGTATTCTCCTACACATAGAGAAATAAAGCCCATGTCTAAAACAACAATGGACTATACATATCTGTATTGTGCAGATGTCTTTGAATATACACAGCTGTGTACACCTAACTGTCTCCACACACACCGTTATGATAGTATTACCCACAGCCAGCTGTAGGTGATCCATGTGTGCTATATCTGCATCTGTTGCATGTGATACACACACAAACACACACACACACACACACACACACACACACACACACACATATATATATATATATATATATATATATATATATATATATATATATATATATATATATATATATATATATATATGTATAGGCAACATATTACAATATGTCAAGTATGCACACACATAGACATGGGGAAGAGAGAGGCAGACAGTGATAGATTGAGACACAAAGGGAGACACACACACTGAGGGAGTCACACTCAGGGATATCCTGAATGGCAGAGAATGATGTCCTGCTGCAGATAGTTGTGCACCAGTTGCAACCACTGGCATGTGCCAGCATGAAGATGAGAATCATTGTCTGATTGTACTGAGGTGGGGGTTGTAATATCACATCACCTATGTGTGTGTGTGTGTGTGTGTGTGTGTGTGTGTGTGAGTGTGTGTGTGTCTGCAGGTCTAAGTATTATGATGCCTTACCCACCCAGTACGCTTCCCATTGCCCTATTGTACAAGATCTGCTGATGTCATTCACCTTAGAAGTACCTTTGGAGTGGCTTCAGCCCTGTAAGCCCTATAGTGCATGTGAGAGCTGTGTAACAAGGTAATACAAATAACTATATAGGTAGCGGTTCTAATCACAGTCCTGGCATATGTAAGTGTGGTTGAGTGGGGGGGGGGTAAGAATAAGTGTTTTTGTCCTTTCTCACCCAGTACACTTCCCATTGCCCTACTTTAGCAGTCCTGCTGATGTCAGTCACCTTAGAAGTACCTTTGGGCAAACCTCAATCCTCAGCCCTATAAGATCTGTGGTGCATGTGATAACTGCGTAACACTATAAAAAAAATAACTATTTTGGTAGGGGTTCTCATCTCAGTCCTGGCAACTGTGTGAGAGTGGTTGAGAACTATATCCACTAAGGGGTGGGTTTTGCAATGTTTTGCTGTGGTCCACCCTCTACATGTCCCAATATCCACTTTACAAGGCCCATGTTGTCATCCACTGCAGAGGTAGCTGTAGACACTCTGCAGCCCTATAAGCTCTGTGCCACATGAAATAACTATGTAACAGTATGAAATAAGTAACAAGATAGATGGGGCTTCTAATCCTTTGATACCATTCCCCACTCAGGAATCATAGGCAAACACACTCCGCTAGGCATCAACCCCTATATCTCTAGGTGGGTTGCAAACAGGTTCACAGATAGAACCCACAGTGTGAAAGCAGTGGACTCCATTGTCAGACTGCTGACCAGTCACAAGTGGAGTACCACCAGGACTGGTCCCGGGTCCCCTCGTGTTCAGTATCCATGCCTCTGACATCCAGCACAACGCAGAAGGAATCTGGCTGCCAATGTTTTCAGATGACTGTAAGGTGGGTGCTATTTTTACCTCCCCAAGTGATGTCAACATCCTGCAGAAAGGTCTCACTGAGACCTATGACTGTTGTCAGAACCCTGGACTTAAGCTCAATGCCAGAAAATGTGTCGCCATCCCCATTGGGAACAACTTGGTTCCCATGAATCACCACATTGATGGTAGTCCACTGAACCACAGAAGTCGATATAAGAGAACTGGGAACACAGGTTGACAGCAACCTCTCTGTTGGCCACCACAGTGCCACTGTGATCAGAAAGGCCTTTTATGTGGCACTTCTCATTACTAAGGGTGTTGCATCCAGGAAGAAAGAGGTCATTGTCTCCCACCACTCTTCCCTCATTAGGCCAATCATCAAGTACAATGGGCTATTTGGCATGTATCTCACTAGACACCTGCAACAACTGGAGAGGCTGCAAAGCTACCTCACAAAGATGATCCTAGGCCTTAAGCACTTGTCCTATATGGACAGAATCCAATAACTACAACTATTCTCTGTCTCATATTGGCCACTTAGAGGCAACCTCTGCTTGACTTACAAAGCCATATCTGACCAAGCTCTGTTAGGCATGCTGCATCTAAAGAAACCCAATCGATCTGCACCAGATGCCCCAGAGACCTCAACCCCATCTCCACAATCAACAGAACATGCTGGACAGACAGGTTCATAACCCACAGATTGGCCATGCTATGGAATAGACTTCACATACAAATAAAGAAGAGCACATCACTGGCCCTCTGCAAGTGAAATCTGGATGAGTGAATGGGGAATAGAAATCCCACCCCTGGGATCACTCCAGGGCTATACTCAATAGACACACTGGGTAGTAACGTCAGGTGGCACGATGCCAGGGTAATCCTATGGGCTAGGCTTGTAAAACTCCATGGCCATTTGCCTTGTACACACCTATGAACCTATGGATCTCAGTAGTGGCATGCATGTGTGTGAGCATTAGTGTGTATAAAAGTGTTTGTGAGGGTGTAAACATGTAGGTGAAAGTAGTTTGAGGCCCTTCTCAAGCAGTACACCTCCTATTGCCATACATTACAAGAGCTGGTGATGTTATTCCCTTTACAGGTACCTTGGGACACTCATCACCCTACAAGCCCATTGGTGTGTGCAGTATCGGCATAACACTATAGAACCAATAACTAGATAGGTAGTGGTTCTCATCTGAGTCCGGGCAAATGTGTGTGTGTGTGTGTGTGTGTGTGTGTGTGTGTGTGTGTGTGTGTGTGTGTGTGCGTGCGTGTGTGCGTGCCTGTGTGTGCGTGCCTGTGTGTGCGTGTGTGTGCGTGTGTGCGTGTGTGCGTGTGTGTGTGTGTGTGTGTGTGTGTGTGTGTGTGTGTGTAAGTGTTTGTATGTGTGTGTGTGAATATGTGTAGGATACAGCATTTTGAGGCCTCACTCTCACAGTACACTGCCCATTGCCATACTTTAGAAGGGCTGGTGATGTTGGTCACCTTAGAAGAACCGTGGGACACTCTTCAACGTATAAGCTCTGTGACATGTGCAATAAATGTATAACACTGTAGTAGCCATAACCAGATAGGTAGGGGTTCTAATCTCAGTCCTGACAAGTGTGCGTGCATGTATGTGTATGAGGACTGTATCCTGTGTATGTGCTTGAGTGAAAACTATATCCATTGGGGTGTGGGTTTTACATTGTTAGGCAGTGGTATTCCCAGTACATGTGTCAAGGTCCACTTTACAAGGCCCACTGTCTTTATCAACAGTAGAAGTATCTGTTGACACTCTTCACCCCAGTAAGCCCCGTGCCACACGCAGGAACTATGTAACAGTATGGAATGACCAACAAGATGGGCAGGGCTGCTAATCTCAGTCCTAGAATTGTGTGTATGAGTGTATTTGTGTTTGTAATTGTGTATAATGGTAGGTTAAAGTACTTTGAGTCCATTCTCACCCAGTACATATCCCATTGCAATACTTCACAAGGCCTGGTAATGTTGTTCACCTTAGAATTACCTTGGGGCACTCTTTACCCTATAAACTTCATGGCACTTGCAATAAATGCATAACACTGTAGTAGCAATAACTAGATAGGTAGGGGTTCTAATCTCATTCCTGGCAAGTGTGTGTGTGTGTGTGTGTGTAAGAACAGTATCATGTGTATGTGTGTGTGTTTGTGTTTGTGTCTGAGTGAAAACTATAACCATTGGCTGGCTGTGGTTTACAAGTTTAGGCCATGGCACTCCCAGTACACATCACAAGGTCCATTTTATGAAGCAGCTGCTTACATGCACCGTAGAGGTATCTGTAGACACTCTTCAGCCCTATAAGCCACATGACACATGCATCAGCTATGTAACAGTATGGAATGAATAAGATGATAGGCAGGGCTGATAATTTCAGTACTGGTAAATGTGTGTGTCTGTGTGTGTGTGGGGGGGGCTGTGTGTGTGTGTGCATTGGTGTGTATAGAAGTGTTTATGAGTGTGTAGACTTGTAGGTGACAGTATAATGAGTCATTTCCCCACTCAGTACATCCCTCATTGCCATACCTCACAAGGGCATGCAATGTTATTCACTTTACAGGTACCTTGGAACAGTCATCACACTATTAGTTCCGTGCCACCCAACAATGGCAACTGTGATCCTGTGCATGTGTGTGTGTGTGTGTGTGTGTGTGTGTGTGTGTGTGTGTGTGTGTGTGTGTGTGTGTGTGGGAACAGTATTCTCTGTGTGTTTGGCTGACACAATATCCTGTGGGGGGGTGGGTTTTACCAATCTGAGGTGTGTTCCACCCACTGCACTTACCATTCTCCACTTTACAAGAGCTTCTGATGTCAAACAACATAGACTTACCTGTATACACCCCTCAGCCCTATAAGCTCTGTGGCACATGCAATAACTGTAACACAGACCTGGTAAATTTGTACATATACAGCTGTACCTCGGCTATGACATGGTCAATGTGTTATCACTCTGCCATACCTCTAGTTGGGAATATCTGCAGGGCCACATCCTGCTGACACACAGACATCTGGAACACAAACAGAATACAGCATGTGAGACTACATTCAGTCAGCATTACTAACACCAATAATGCATGATGGCTGAAAAGGTACACACACTCTGAAGTGTACCAATTACAAATGCCAGCTTATAACAACTTACACAGCATTACATAGCTAAAAAGTACTTAATTCACCCTGTGTATCAGAACCATATTAGCATGTCCCTGTATCAGTGGTATGGATAACAGGGATGTGGCACAGGTATCATCATATGCACAGGGTGTTGTGTGGGTTTGTCAGATGCCTAGGCTGGGTGATATGGTTGTGTGTGTGTTTGAAGGGGTGTTGTATGAATGGGACATGCAGAGGTGGTGTGTTTGTCTCAAGGTGACCTGGCTGTGATGGTGATGTGTGTGTACTTGTATTTACACAGTCACACCATGTGGCTGCCCTACAAATGGGCATGTTGGACAGCTGTGGACTGTACATGGCAGGGTGTATAGTTCACTCTCTCCATCCATGGGCACTTGAACTGGTCCTGCCAGGGGCCTCACTGGCACCTCCAGGCTCAAGGCCAGATGCCGTACTACTCCCTGATGGTGACTGCTGTCTGCTGGATCTGTGTCCCTGATGGGACCGGCCAGGACTATGTGCTCATGGCCTGCACCAATATGCTGTGGACAGCACCCGCCCTTCAGTAGTGCTGGTGGTACTGCCACTATGGGAGTGTGGTGTGAAGGTGCATGGCCACGTAGCCTCTAAGTTGATGTTGGGGCTGATCTATGTCCACGTGGTTGATGCTCATGTCCCACCACACACTGCAGCACAGTCATTCCATGGTTGAGGTTTGCCAAGGTCTCACCCCACCATCTATTCATGACCTCAGTATTTTGACATGTGTCCTCAAAAAGTTCATGTATGTCATCAGATAAGCCAGGAAGGGTTGCATCCATGACCCTAAGTATTTGTCTGTTGTTTCATTCACTATGTGCCTGTGAATCCATGACTGCCCAGAACATGCGTCTTGTGACACCTGCTGTGGCACTTGCGACAATGACTTGATGGGCAGTAGTTATCCTTTGAGCACCCCTGTCCATCCGCATGTGGGTGACCTCCCCTACACTCTGGCTGTGACTAGTGTTTACACTCACACTTGCCATAGTCACCACACTGGCCTGTTCCATGCCACCACCCACCGACTGTCTATTATCTGTGGCTGCTGTGGATGGGGTATGTGTGGGCATTGTGACTGTGTGCGGGGACACTGTGGACGATTGTGGGATGCACCGATGGCACAGATTCAGCCCCTGACAACCCCACCTGTGCCTTACTAGGACCACCATCATTGTAAGAGTCTGCAGAGACACTGACACACACACACACACACACACACACACACACACACACACACACACACACACACACACACACACACACACACACACACACACAGACATATACAGGTGAGGTGGCACAAAGGCATTACACAGACCTCACAATAGCCAACTGGTGACATTCACGACACACAGTCAGATCACAACATACATGCTCTGGAAAGGTCCTCTAATCATGCAGTGCAGACCTTTCCACTTAATATTACTACTAATATACACCTCTGGGATACGTGAGTAGTGTTAGTAGGTGATGGGCCTTCACCTAGCACACACTGCACCCATGTACACATTATTGCTGTTCACCCGTATAGCACATTGGCAACTCCTACAGAACATACCTCTCAACTGTACAGAGTTTTGCTGAATGTCTAGATGTGTGGCTCATATTTTTGGTCTGTTCCTCATAAATCCTGAGTTTGTCTGACACATTACTGGGATTATCTGAGGATTGGCGTCACTAATTAATGACATAATTTGAGTTTCAGACTTCAAAACATTCAGTAAATGTATTTTAAAACAAATATGGTTACTCTAACAACTTTCTAAGCTTACAGTGGATATAATAAGTGCACACACCCTTGTTAACATGCTAGATTTTTGTGATTTATAACATGAGACCACAGAAATCATGTCATAACTTTAATATAACCTATGACCTGTGCAATCCAATTGAAGAACATACACATTGGTTAAGGGTAACATATAGTAAATGAAAGGCATACAATAGTTTGGTTGCATGAGTGTGCACACCCTTAAACTGAAACTTTGTTAAAGCACCTTTTGATTTAATTACAGCATTCAGTCCTCTTGGGAAGGAGTCTATCAGCATAGCACATCTTGACTTGGCAATATTTGCACACTCTGCCTTGCAAAAGCCCTCCAACTCTGTCAGATTGTGAGGGCATCTCTTGTACATAGCCCTCTTCAGGTCACCCCACAGATTTTCTATTGGATGTGGGTGTGGGCTCTGTCTAGACCACTCCAAAACATTGAATGTCTTCTGGTGAAGCCATTCTTTTGTTGATTTGGATGTATGATTTGGGTCATTGTCATGTGGAAAGGTGATATTCCTCTCCATCTACAACTATCTAGCAGATGCCTGAAAACTTTGGGCCAAAAGGGACTGGTATTTGGAACTATTCATAATACCCTCCACCTTGGCTAAAGCCCCAGTTCCAGCTTATGAACAGCAACCCCAAATCAGAACACTGCCATCACCATGCTTCACCATGGGAATGGTGTTCTTTTGTTGATGCACAGTGTTGTTATTGTGACAAACAACCCTTTTGGAATTGTGGCCAAAAAGTTCAACCTTGCTCTCATTGGACCATAACACATTTTCCCATATGCTTTTGTGAGATTTAATGTATTGTTTTTTCAGAATTTTGCCAGGACTGGTGTTGTTCTGTGTGAGAAATGGCTTCCATCTTCCAACCCTACCCCATAGGCAAGACATATGGAGAATATGGGAGATTGTTATCACTTGTAGTACACAACCAGTACTTGCCAGAGATCCCTGCAACTCCTTTAGTGTTGCTGTAGGTCTCTGGGCAGCTTCCCTGACTAGTTTTGGTCTTGTTTTTTCATCAAATATGGAGGGTGACCACTTCTTTGTATTGTCACTGTTGTCCCATATTTTCTCCACCTTTTGATGGCTGTCTTCACCATGTTCCGTGGTATATGCAGTGCTGTAGAAATGTTTTATACCCTTCCCTGGGCTGATACCTTTTAACAATGAGATCCCTTTGATGCTTTGTAAGCTCTCTGTGAACCATGGCTGTTGCTATAGCAAGCAACTGAGTAAATGTCAGGAAAAGCCTAGTAGGACAGCTGATCAGTATTTGTTTTTAATCAAAGAGTCCCTGTAATTGATGGCAGGTGTGCACCTAAGGAGACGTAATGCTGTAATTAAATCAAAACCTGCTTCAACAAAGTATTAGCTTTAGGCTGTGCACACTTATGCATGTAGCTTATTGTACATTTTTTTTATTTTTCATACTTGTTTCCCTAACAGATTTGCTTGTTTTTCAATTTAATTGCACAAGTTTAGGCCACATTAAAGGTGGGAAGAGTCGTGAAATGTTTTATTGTGGTCTCAGTTTTGTATACCAGAAATGCCTGTTATTTTAACTGGGGTGTGTACAATTTATATATGCACTATATGAGTACTTTTAAAATATGCCCCTAGATTTGGCCCTGCCCTTTGTCCCCCTATTTTGCCAGTCTTTGTCCAAGTTCTTGCACTGACAGGTTGTGAGGTATGCTACAGATGTTACATCTCCTGCAAATAGGCCCTGTGATGACCACTTTGATGCAATGCAGTTAACCCCACCACAAGTGAATAGGCACATATCGCAATATTGCTAAGAGTAACAGTTGTGTGCATGGTAAAATACATGACCTTAATATGCCTGGGGTTTTGGTGAGCCACAACTGGACAATATCATACTTACCGGCTTCAGGCTGCTGTCCCACATCCAGACCAGAGGAACCTATGTAGTTGTGGGGGAGAGGTATTGTCAGCAGACTCACATGTGGCATTGGTACAAGATGAATGCTACTTTTCTGCACATGTACAGTACAAGCTCTGATACTACACAGTTTTGCTGTCCTTCACCATAGATGTGCACTTGTGTGCATTACAAAACCTCACCCACAAATGCAGTTTGACATGACATATGCATCTAGATACTCTACAGAAGCCAGTATGACTGCCACAGTATTCAAATTATGTGCACTGGGGCCCTACCTGGATGCTCCTCGCCTGTTGTCTGGGTGCCACCCACCTCCTTGACTTGTGTGTGTTGACTTTTCTGGGGTGTGGTGGCTGCCCCAAAGTTGGCAAGGAGTTCTTCTGTTAGTGTAAGTGGGCCCCCAACTGTGGCAGTTCAGCCCCTGGCCATGGCAGCAGCCCTTGCCAGACATGGTGTATCAGGTCAGTCGCCCAATGCCTGTCCTGATGGCATCCATGGTGGCCCAAGTTGTTTACTCTGTGGACATGCCTGTTCCACAGGGTGGTCCACTCCTGCAGATTCTGTTGGCTATGGCCAAACATCACCCCATGGTACTGGATTATCATATCGGTAATGGCCGCAATTTCAGCTGCAGTGTATGCTGGCTGTCCTACATGCTGCATTTCACCTGTAAGACATATAATAAGGGAAACCCATCACAGGACCTCATACATTGGTCAACATTATTTACATAACCTGCACATCAGCATTAACTAACATTAGCCACCACTTACAACCACATCATACCCCTGTCATCTGTCAGCACAGTATGAGCTTGCATTGCACTCCTGGTCCTGATGTGCCATGTTCCCCCCAATGAGGGCCAGTAAATTGCATAATCCACCATTCATCATTCACCTTTGTGTAGAGGGGTGACAGTGGCTGTCTTCCTTGCAGATGGGATGTCAATGGTGCTCAGGCTTTGCTTTTGTACAGTGTGTAACGGAGCTGGGAGCATATGCCTGAGTTTATGTAGTATGCAGACAGGGATGTCATCAGGTCCCCTGAAGACTTACTTTTGTTGCCTTTGATTAGGCATTATGTGCCTGCTCCCTGATGATGAGGGGAGGGGTGTGGGTGCTGTGCGTGTCCACCTATACTGATGGTGGGACAGGAGGGTGATGTTTTCCCTTAACCTGTCTGCAGCAGGTTGTCTATAGCTATGCTGTGTGTGTATGAGTTGTGATTGACCACCAGTACAGGGTGGGTTGGGTTGTTGCCTCTGAGATTGAAGACATATGTGAAGACGGCCTTGTGATTGGCCTTGGCAGATGTGTCTGATTTGTACTCATAGTTTAGAAGAAAAAGTCCAAAGACTGGATAAACGCCCGGTTTACACCTCAGAGCAACAATAGAAATAAAATAAAACAGGCTGACCATGGCTGAACAAACTTCCAGATTCCAAATTCCAGGTTCCACAAGAATAAATCTTTAATAGGACAACAAGAGTAAGCGCTTTCGCAATCCAACAACTGATCGCTTCTTCAGACAA
This sequence comes from Protopterus annectens, assembly GCF_019279795.1. Taxonomy (NCBI): domain Eukaryota; kingdom Metazoa; phylum Chordata; order Ceratodontiformes; family Protopteridae; genus Protopterus; species Protopterus annectens. The sequence goes on from NC_056735.1 coordinate 1,039,870,902, forward strand.
ATTAAAACATACATAAGAGCAATGAATTTAAAAACCAAGTGCATCCAATCAGAGAACTAATTCTCTGTGACATCATACAACACATTAAATGAGATAGTCACAGAAATGTACAGGAAACCTACACACAAAAACAGCATCTTACACAAGGTGAGTATGCAACCTGCACACGTACATACGAATGTCATTAAAGGACAGTTCATGAGAGCCAGTCGATTACATAACACTAATGAAGGCTTAAATGATACAGTTACAGCTCTAAAGAAGGAGTTTAAAGACAGAGGCTACAGTAACAAAGACATCAATAGCAGCATTAAGAATATGAATGAAAAACGAGCTAATAGATGCAAACCCTTCTTCTCAGAAACAGTTGAAAAAGAAAATAATATACAAGATGGTATTAACATGAAAGTTAGATTCCCAGTAACTTATTCAAGTGATATCAGGACATTTTGTGGCATTATTGAAAAGAATTGGAATATTTTGCATTCAGTACCAGAGTTACATAATGTCTTAGAAGATAAACCTAAGTTTTCATTCATAAATAAGAAATCCCTAAAAAGACAGCTCTGATATAAATCAAGTTCCTCGAAACAACCAGTATTATCACAAAGAATAGGGACCTTTCCCTGTAGAAATTGTACGGCCTGTAATTATTTATACAATAATCTGTCTACAAACATCCTACTCTAGCCTTTACCATTGAGATCAATTTTTATGCTGATTGTAAAACACATCACCTAGTTTATTTTAGTTTCTGCACCACATGCTCTGTATTTTATATAGGCAAAACTGATAGATGCCTTAAAAAACGTGTGCTTGAACATTTGAGAGACATAATCAATAAGAAAGACACTAGTGCTTTGGCTAAACACATACAGGCAGAAAATTCACAACACATTTTTAACTTCATGGTGATAGAAATTATTAGTAAAAATAATAGTGATGGGGACATTAAGAATAAAGTGGAAGAGGCAGAACAGAAATGGATCCTGCAACTCCAAGCAGACAAACCCCCTAGGTTAAATAGTGCGGTCTCCTTAAAACCATTTTTGAAATCCAGACCTTTGAAACATTGAATAGTTTTATTCCATCATCTTTAAAATGTAATGACATTTTTAACTAAATATCTATAAGATATTTTATTTATATATATTGTTACTATATTATATATGCATTGTTTTTTGTTTTTAAATGTGTTGTATGATGTCACAGAGCATTAGTTCTCTGATTGTTTTTTAAATTAATTCCTCTCATGTATATTTTAATGAGTCTGAAGAAGTGATCAGTTGTTGGATCATGAAAGCGCTTACTCTTATTGTCCTATTAAAGATTTATTCTTGTGGAACCTGGAATTTGGAATCTGGAAGTTTGTTCAGCCGTGGTCAGCCTGTTTTATTTTATTTTCTATTGTACTCGTAGTTAGCCTTACAGTAACTCACCTGTGACCTTATATGCTTGTTCAGACACAGGTTGACTTGCTTCCAAGTTGGTGCCTGCTCCTACCTGGCCTTGCACAGCCAGTGCAGTGACAGATTATGTGGTTTGTGTATTGTTGCTTTCTAGCAAAGGGGATTACTCTACCTTGGAGGAGACATGTTTTATGAATTAGGTATTGCTGAGTCCATACAGCTATGTAGGTGGTCATATAGCTGTTTGCAGTAGGCATGGACACAGGGTCATAACACAGTTGGACACCTCTCCATTTTCAACCTTATAATCATGCTTATTCTAGTACCCATGTCTGTGCCAGGGCAATACAACCACCAGTTCCTGTAGAAATTAGATTACACATATGTACAACATGTACAGCTTATTGACCTGACATTTTGCATCTCATGTCTGTTGTTTTGAGGCTTCCAGCTACACTTACTCATACATACATGTGCACAGGTAATACCTGATATACATTTCTATTCTATGTCAGTATGGCACACTGTATTTACACTCTTGCTGCTCAGTCATACCTCTCAACCCATTAGAGCAGGACATCTGGAGGACGACACACATAAATGGGGGGCAATGGCCCAAAATTAGTGACACTTTATTAATATTGCTGTAACACACTGAAGTCAGTTGATAGCACAGTAGGCTTTGCATTCACAGAAATACCCTGGAGGATGTCAAACACACATATGTATGCTATTATGTTCTAAAGTCAGTCTTCACAGATTTGCCAATGATTTGCCAGATATAACACAACTCTATGAGTAACTGACTACAAATATGTGGCACACATATGGTCATTGTGCATTACACACTGGACAGTTGAATGGTATGAGCTCAGTATATTACATGCAATTTAACAGACACATCTGTGACAGTAGTTTACTATGCACATATCCTGTATAGGTCTCTTAGATTTGTGAGACAAACATGTGTATCATAGTTGTATTTGCAAGTAGCGTGGATATTTACAACATCCCACTAGCTGGCCTGGCACTGTCACAGTCAGTATTGTTCAACGGACACTCCAGTAGTAGTCATATGTGAGCCGTCCTTTCCTGAGGTGACTCAGGGGCCTGAGCTGTGATATATGTCACTGCAGACAGACGCAGATGTTATGGCCATAGGTGTTAATCATCAATATATCAGTACAGCAAGTCTTGTTGAGACATATTTGTTTAACATCCTACTTCCCATTATTGCATACCCCCTACTGCATTCCACTACATGCTTACTTGAGTGACATACCTTTTTTTCCAAGTATTGTTGGTTTCTATTTATGTTTCTATTTCTGTCACTGTCTCTCTCTCTCTCTCTATACACATGTAGAGGTATAGACCTGTTTTGCATAGGTAGCAGCTTGTCTTTTGTAGTTAATGCTCATGAGCAGGTGATGGCCTTTGCACAAATCGGTGTACCCCACTTGCTAACTGCATGCAGAACAGCTGTGTTGTTATTCCAATAGCCAATGACATGGCCATACACTCCTATACTTCAGTACTTCACGTGGGTGTTGCCCCGTTTCCTTGCATGTGAGGTGGACATCATGGTGGTGTGTGGACAACAGCATTACAGAGGGCAGTTGGAATTACCTCTTCCAACAACAAATGTGGAGACAACCCAATAAAATGGGGGAGAAGGTTCCAGACTTGGGGACAGAATGTAAGCATTGTTGGTATACAGTTGGATTAATGTTAGTTCAACACGGTTTGTGTGGAGATGGATTTTCTGCATGTTTTTTACTCTGACAGTGTTTTACGGTTGACGTAACTCTCAACTGTAGGGCTATCTGCAGAATGGCCAGAGGTTTGACTCTTATGTTTGGTCTGTTCCTCAGACAGTTTTTGTCCTTGGCAAATAAGTAGCATACTCTGGGGATTGCAGTCAGTAAATGCTAACATCCATTTATGTTTCTGACTTCATGTCCTTCAGAAAAGATATGTTACAACAAACCCTGTAACACCAGCAACTTTTTCAGTATATAACAGCAATATTTCAAATATGCCCCTGTTTTTGGTCGTCTGTCCCCCAATTATGTCAGGCTTTGTCCAGATGTCATGCAGTAAGAGGTTGATAGTTACAGTATATCATTATTTAGTGCCTTCATTCCTGATATCATCCCAGTAATGTAGCAGAATGCCAGACATGTTATGAGGAAGATGCCATATATATGAGGACAAAGCCTGAACATTCTGTGGGAATCTGTACAGTTGGGAGGTCTGTGTATGTCTGACCATTGTTAACAGACTGACAGGATTGTGTAGCAGTGTAGTGTGTAAATGTTAGTTGGGCTGTGTAGGGAGGGGGTAGATGTGAGTGTCACGGGTCCTTTTCTATCGGACTGTGCATGCTGCTCCAGTTTCTGGTGGTCTATCAGCTTTGTTCTTATGGGCAGACTGAGGCATATCCTGTACCACCTCAGGATTCATACTACACTATGTGCGAGTGGCAAACAAGATACTTTTGTTCACACAGTCATTATACTCTAGTGTTCATTTGGCTTACCAGTATGTCACAGTTCCAATTAACCCCCCAAAAAAACAGATGTGAAACAGCTGCATAGCAAACAGAACACATGCATAAGTGGAACAACAGTAAGCATTGTAACAGCATGCCAGTAACAATGACGTCAACAAGCCAACAACAATGGTATTTGAACAATGCAACCAATTAGTTATATGAACAATAATGGAAAACATTTCCCAACATTAGGTTTTGTAAAAACATACCTGTAGTATATGAATAATAAATAGTGATGCAGATGTGGGGTGGGGGGAGAGAAGAAAAGTCTATTAACAACTGCATAGGCTTCTATTTTTCACAACAGTACTGCTCAATACTGTAGAGGTCTGCCCTCACATTACATCTACTTATGTCCTACTATGACATACACATATTTGTGAGGTGTGCCACGTAGATGGCCTTCCATACAATGGTGCCCACATGGTGGGAAGCTGTCAGGTTCCTAACAACCTCGGTGCATACGTTGCCCCACACATGATTGCATGCTCAGTACATTATTACTGTCATACTTAATGTGGATGACATCTGCCACAGCAGGGGGAATGATGACTCTCCTGGCATTCAGTTTGCGGTAATGCTTCTTGCACCAGTCAGTAATTGGGTGAGTGCCCCTTTGGGGGATGCTCACATCAGTAGGGGAATGTAAGACAGTGGCCAGCTTGCAAGCATCTGTACACCTTGTCAGCCACAGACCACTGCTTTTGTCCTGTATCTCAGATACATATATCTCAAACAGTAGAGTCCTCCAGACTGATCCTTGAGATACACAGTTGTGGATAAATCTACTACTAGAGGTTGGTTCCACTATTTATTTATTTATTTTATTTATTTTATTTTACATTTGTTGACCGGGCTAGTCCAACTGGACACAATATCCGTTTTCAGTAGAGGCCCGGGGAGAAAAGCTCCAGTACAGGTAAATACACAACAATTTATCACGTTAGGCATAATATCAGTCAAAATATAAGGTAGAAAAAAAAGAAAAAATGTTTCAAATACAAAACAAATTCTAATAATAGGAAATAAACTTATACTATATACTACTATATTAGACTATATAAAAGAAGTAACAGTAACACAGGATAAAGTTATACAGACAGAACAAACTTAACTGGCAAAAGCCCAGTTCTTAGATAATAACTCTCAAACTCCTGAAAGTTTAGAGAGGAGTTAAGTAAGGAGGGGTAGGGTGGAAGAACTAGGAGAGTGAGGACATTATTTCAGTCAGGATTAGCACACGGACATATCCATTTTGTTTTGAGATGTTCTTTAATGTGTTTTTTGAAAAGAGGTAGAGGTTAGATTAGTTATTCCTTGAGGAGTTGATTCCAGATTTTCCCTATTGAGTTTGCAAGTAATGAATCACCAGCTTTATTATATGATTTAGGTAGTGATACTAGTAGCTTATTAGCAGAACGGAGTGTGGCTAGGTTTCTATATGGTATAATCATTTTTGAAAGGCTGGGGGTTACCTCAGGGTAGTAAAGGGTCTTATGAATGCTAAGTAGTTGTTGATAGAATAACTGGTTATTTAGCTCTAACCAATCTAGTTGTTTGAGATTAAGACAATGATGAGTTCTTAGGGGAGTAGCAGTAATGAATCTGGCTATACTATTGTAGCAGATGGAGAGTTTGGTAGTGTTATTTTTGGATAAGTTAGTATAGATGGGTGAGGCATAAAAGAGGGTGGAGATCAGGTGTGTCTGTGCAATGGTTTTACTAGTTTCAGGGGTAAGAAAAGGTTTAATTCTGTAGAGTGTCCCAATTTTTTTGTTGACATTTTTAACAGTGGTGTTAATGTGTTCATCATAATTGAGATGGTTATCAATAGTTACACCTAGCAGTCACGTGGTCTTGTCAGGGTTAATACAGGTTGCATTATTTGAAGAGATAGTGAAGAGAGGAGTGGGAGATTTTTGAGTAGGAGTAAAGAGGAGAAGTTTAGTTTTTTTGGGGTTAAGGAGGAGGCAGTGTTGCAAAAACCAATTTTCCACATTTTGGAAGACTGTTTGGGTGAGGGACTGGAGGGAGGGAATATTTTTTGCAGTGCAGATTAGCGTTGAGTCATCAGCATATTGAATGCAGGTGGCTTGTGGTATATTCAGATATAGGTCGTTGATAAATAAGGAAAAAAGAAGGGGACCTAGGATAGATCCTTGTGGAACACCAATATTTACTGAGAGTAGGGAAGATAGGTTGTTCTCCCAAAGGACTGCTTGTTGCCTGTTGTGGAGATAGCTCTTAAACCACTGTAAAGAGTGTGGGCTGAGAGAAAAAAGGTTTAGTTTGTCCAAAAGTATATTGTGGTTAACCATATCAAAGGCTTTAGAAAGATCTATGAAAAGTGCTGAGGAGAAAGAATTATTGTTCCTATTTTTATTTATGGAGTCAGCGAAGGAAAGGAGGGCAGTTGTAGTACTGTGGAAAGGTCTAAAACCATGTTGACAGTTAGCTAGAAGTTTGTTTTGTAGAAGGTAGCTAAGCATTTGTTTGTGAACACATCTTTCCATTATCTTGGCTAATGGGGAAAGTAAGGCAATAGGGCGAAAATTTGAGAGTTCATTTGATGAGCCTCCTTTATGTAGGGAATTATATGAGATATTTTCCATAAGGTGGGGATTGTTCCTTCAGTGATAGTCCTATTTATCAGTATAGATACAGGATATTGGATAGCTTTAGCAGCTATTTGTAGGTATTCAGATGGGAGTTGGTCAGCAGATGGGGTGCATGGTTTGAGTTTCTTAAGAAGCTTATAAATAAGGGATGTGGCAACGGGTTGAATTTGGAAGTCCCTAGATGAGGGTAGAGATTTTGGTAAGGTTACAGATGGTATAGGTAATGAGTTAGCTAGGGATTTAATGGCTTCTGTAAAATAGTTGTTAAAGGCATCAGGGATCTGTGTAGCATTGTTGGGGTGAAAGCCTGTAGGAGTAGGAGTAGGTGAATGTCCAGGTTTAAGAAGTTTATTAATGCTTGCCCAGAAATTTTGAGGGGTATTTTGACTACCTTGTTGAAGGTGAAGATAATAATCCTTTTTATCTTTAGCAGTATCTCTTTTGGTGGCATTCCTTAATTGTTTAAAAAGGAGATGATCAGATGGGCATCTACTGGCTCTCCATTTGGTCCAGATTTTATTTCTAAGGACCATTTTTTCTTTTGTTTGCTTAGACAGCCATGGAGCAGGTTTGGTTCTCATTCTAGTAGTGTGCAAAGGGGCATGATGGTCAAGGATTTGAAGAAAGTTTGCATTAAAGTAGGTTACTGCTTTATTAAGTTCAAGGTAAGTTAGTGGTGACCAGTTACATGCTTGCAATTCTGTAAGGAAGTTATCAGGGTTAAAGCACTTTTTTGAGCGGGATGTTTTTAGTTTATGAGTATGTGGAATATTCACTTTTTTTCTTATGACATATGTAAGCATATGATCACTGATACAATCAGGAAGGGTTCCCGGGGTATAAATGCTGGGGTGGTTATTAGTGAGGATCCAATCAAGAGTTGTTTCTTTTCTATTTTGTTTATGGGTTCTAGTAGGAGTTGTTATTAATTGCGAGAAACCAAAGAGATTAATATGGTTAGTTGGGTTTTGGTTTGAGCAGGTTATCCAGTCAATGTTAAAGTCACCTAGTATTATGGTTTCCTGGGGTTGTTGGTTGGATGTTGAACTGAGTAAGTTTTCTAGGGTCTGAGTATTATTACCAGGGGGAAGATACATACAAATTAGATAAATAGCTTTGTTATTGTTGATCTGGAGTTTGGTAGATAAGGATTCAGCTTTAGGGTCTGATAGTGAAAGTTCATTATGGAGGGAAAGTTGGAGATTATTTTTGTAGAAGATGGCTATACCACCACCTTTCCTAGTTTTGCGGTCATTTCTGGGTATGTTGTAGCCAGGGGGGTAATTTCCTGGTCCTGAGTGGAGGGTTTTAACCATGTTTCAGTAAGACATAAAATGTCAAATGAATGCAAGTTTAATAGTGCATGGATATGATGTACTTTATTATTTATGCTTCTAATATTAAGGTGAGCTATTAGAAGAGAGTTAGATGTTTTAATACAAGGTGGAGGTATAGATAGAGGATGTCTATTTGTGTTTGGATTGGTCTTAGTGTAGGGGCCAGGGTTAGGATGTATATCTCCATGTAAGAGGAGGTAATGATTGTAATTGAATAAGAATTTAAGGAATTTAAGCAAGTTATTAGCATATTTTTGTTAAGGTAGAATGACATATGTGTTGTTCTGTGGTATTTTGGTAGAAGATAAGTAGTGGAACAGGTTATATTACTGTGGTTAAGGGTAGTGAGAGAAGAGGATGGTAGTGTTTGCTTGAGATGGTGATTTTGTTTCTTTAAAGAGTTGTTTTCAAAGAAGGTGATATAGTAGGTTATAGAAAGAGAGGCTAGAATAAAGGTAAAGAGAAGGATGTAAGAGAGGAGGGGTTTAAGTGTAGGAGGCATGGTGTTGAGTAAGTGTTAGGATAAGATGAGTAGTGATGTAAGGTTTTATGAGAAAGAAAAAGGGAAAAGCAAGAACTGTATAGAGGTTGTTATTAATAATAAGTAGATGCTGGAAGAAAGTAGCAGGTGTAAGGGGTGGCTAGGGTAGGTAAGGGGTGAAGATTAGGAGAGAAATGACTGAAAGAGCTGAAATAAAATAGGAGTACAAGGAAACTAGAAGGTAGTGTGGAGGTGAAGTAGTAGAGATTGGAGTAGCAAGAGGAGGGGATGAGAGTAATGAGAGATAATAGGTAGGAGGAGAGGACAACTACTATGAAGGATGGTGATAGGGCAAGGGAATTGGGGGAGTGTCTAGAGAGCTATAAGGTAAGGATCCCTAGGGGTGGGTGGGATATGGGGGTAGGGTGGGGAGCGGAGCGGGGCAGACACAAAAACCAGGCGAGAGCAAGAGGGAGAGAAAACAATCAGTAAGGTGCAATTTAAGGGCAGGAGGCAGGCTAACGGTGGGTGGCTAAGGGTAGAAAGTGGAGAAAGGGGAAGAGAGAAGATAAAGTACTAAGATAAGTGAGGCTAAAAAGAAAAAACAGTATGGGGATAGGCTCCAGGGAAGCCTAAAAACGGTAGAGGTGGTGAAGGTGCAGCCAAGAGATAGTTTGATATGACTAAGGGACTGAAGACTATAGTCAGGGCTCAGAAAGGAAAGAAAAACAACAAGGAAATAGGAAAGAGAAGAGGCAGTCTAAGGGATAGAGTAGTAACTAAAACTGGGTGGGGGTGGGGGTTTGCTGCTGGCAGTGACTGGCAGTATTCAAGTTAAAGTTACAAGAGTAGAGGATAACTAATACCATAAGTAATACTTGTGATAAACTCAAAACAAAACACTGTAACATACACTAATGTTTACTGTGGATATGTCCAGGGTGGTTTAGATAACCCAGGGGGGAACCCAAGGCAGGATTTGGTAGGTGGTTATAGCAGTTCTTAGGAGTCCAGGACGAATACTTCCAGGAGTTAAGAGAGTGGAGAAAAAGTATCTTATACCAGCTAGTAGAGAAACGATAAGAAAAAAGACAACAATGAGCAGCATATAGTAATATGGAGCTATGACATGCAAATCATTTTATACAAGGAGAAACAAGTATATACACCTACTAGGCAATAAACACAAGGTACAAATATTTGTCAGCCTAGTGTCAAGAGCAAGGTTATAACTTCTATTGTCTGCATAAACAGGGTTACAACTTCTTTAGTCTGCATAACATATCAGGATCAGGGTATACAAGTCACAACAGTGAAAACAGAGGGCAATAACACAGTACAGAAACAAATAGCTTAATCAAGATGCATTAATGTGATACAGCGCGCTAAAAAACTTGCCAGAGGAAGCCTAACCATGATAAGGCAGGAAAAACAATAAGTAATTCCTACAGCTTCAGCTAGAAACTACACAAGAAACTACACAAAACAAGGAAATAGGATTTCCAATTACAAGAGATAGTAATAACCAAAACAGTACATTCTACATATGTAACTTAAGTACAATACAAACATCCCACGCCTGAGATTAGAAGGAGTTAAGGTTCAGGGACTGTTAAGTGGTGGACCACACAGAAAAAACAACGTTTCGCCAAGGCTAGCAATATCCCTAGCGTTACACTAAAATCAAGAAATTAAAACCCCATGAAAGACACATAAACGTCCTATCTTCAGCACTCAGCCAAAAGCGCATGAGGCTGAGACACTCCTAGTAAAAGCAGCGTGTCAAACAGCTACACAAAGCAAGTAAACGCTATTGCCTACAAAATAGTAGCCCAATAAACAACAATTGTACGCCAAAACCAACAAATAACATGAAATACACATAGGCATCCTATCTTCAGCACTCGGCCAAAGGCGCAAGAAGCTGAAACGCGCCAAGTAAAAGCAGCGTGTCAAACAGCTACACACAGCAAGTAAACTGGTATTGCCTACAAGATAGTAGCCCAACAAACAACAATTGTACGCCAAAACCAGCAGCTAACATTTAGCGTTACACTAAAATTAGTGAATGACCGCCTAGTAAAAGCAGCGTGTCAAACAGCTACACACCGCAAGTACAATGGAATTGCCTACAAGATAGTAGCCCAACAAACAACTATTGTACGCCAAACACCAGCAAATAACATTTAGCGCTACACTACAATCAGTGAATGACCGTATCAACCAGCTACACAAAGCAAGTAAAATGGTATTACCTATGACAGGGACAAGGACATGTCCTTCTCTTGAACAGACATGACATGGCAACCTACAAGTGGGTATTTTCATTGGGTCAGTTAGCTACCCATCTGGTAACCTACAGATTGGTGCCTAGCTGTGTAGGCATATGTATCCTGTCCACCTGGGGATTAGTGTGAGAGGATTGGGGTAGGTGAAGGTAGGCATTGTTCACCATCTTCCCCTCATCCCTATGTTTGTTGACCACTTCAGAGAGGTTGACCAGGTTTAACAGGCTTGCTCTCTCTTTGACAACACCATGGTGTGTGGGCCCAGGCATTTTGATGTTGCTGATGTCCCTCTTCATAATGTCCTTGAAATTGCCTTCCACGCCCTTGCAGAGCAGGCTATTTAAGCTGATGTGCATAATATTGGCTGGGTCAGCTGCTGTTCTCTGTGCCGATGGGATGACATCAGTGTTCAGGCTGTGGTTGACTACATTGCAGAATGGATCTGAGAGCCCATGCCTGTGTTCATGTAGGATGCAGTCAGGGATTGTATCAGACCACTGATATGTTAACTGATGGCTGTTCATTTAACACATTACATGCAGAGACACATGTGTTACAGTTGACATTCTCACACCAACATAAATGCACTCTCTTAGGACAGGAAACATGGAATTAGTGATATTGTCTCAAGCAGTCTGCTGAGCAATGTAGTGAGGCAGCCGCATACATTACAAGTGTTAAGCACTGTAGAGCACAGTACTTGTGTTATGTTGTCATATTCACAGTGTTGTTTTGCAAGAAAGACTTGTGATTGCTGCATGACACAGTGTCTCTTCAAATGTCAGGGTATGTAAGTGTGCCAGCTGTGCACATGCTTGTCATGCATAATGATGGCTGATAAACAAGTGTTCATCGAATGGCAGGATTTCCACTAGAAAGCTGCCTTAAGCTTGCCATGGCATGGTCTGAAGTAAGCTGCTCACATTCTGTGATGGATACAATCACTCTGACATGAGTCTATATAGAAAACATCCATAAGTTTACATAATAGGACATAGGGAATATGTAGTGTGCATGAGGATCCATCCGCAAACAGCAATTCTTTTTATTGTACTCCTCCTACATAATCATTTTAAGCAATTTCATCTGAGACTGTGGTTTTAACGACACCTGCAATGTATGCTGATATACTTTTATTCTCATATGCAGACACTACATGTCAATGGGATGGTACTTAATGTCCATTAGATTTCAGATGAGCACTTCAGTATTTGTCAGCTATGATTTTTACAGAATGTGCAGCCTGATAGATATGCGGTTTTCATTGTTATTGTTTTAATTAATGACCTACATTGCATATGGTGGTACACTTGACTATGGGTACACCTTTTTATAAGGTGTCATACTGATTTCTGCCGCTGAAATTGTGTCACAGTGGATATGTTATGCAGTCATATAGTGTCAGGTATGCATATTTTCTTTCTGGTCTTTTCATTCGCCTGGACAGAGCATGAGACCCTTGGATGCTCACATATCAGATATCAGTGAGGAGCACATGTTAGACCACTGAGTCATACAATGACAATCATGATCATGAAGGAGATGATGATGACAGTAAGGAAGATGGACCTGTATGTGCCATCACCCTTGCTGCACCTTGGAGGAGATGCTGTTCTACACCACCATGAGATGATTTATCAGGAGCCAATCCAGAAGGTGATGAGTGATGTCTTTCAGACACAGATGAGGGACCTGATGGGGAGTATTTTTCAGGATATGGCAAGGGCTATGTAGGACTCATTTAGTGAAATAGCCTAAGAGACCATTCATGATGTTCATCCCCATCAGGCTTATAAGTATTGTCTGTGTGATCCATTTGTGTAATGCTGCCATTGTAGTGTTTCTCATATAAGTGATTGGACTGTATAGGCACACTTGTGCATGCATATAATTTTGCTGCTATGCTTATGCGATACACAGCCAAACATGCACTGCAGGTGTCATGTGACATTTAGCAATATGTTGCATAACATACATTACCACATTAGACTTTGATTCAGCATTAGACTGTCCATGAGTTTCAGCAGTTAACATGCTGCAAGAGTTTCAGTGTATACATGAGTGGTATTGATAGTAGCTCACAAACACCATGTTGCCCATATTGCACATATATCACAGTGGTAGGGGTATGATTTGTAGGTTGCCATGTCATGCCTGTTCAAGAGAAGGACATGTCCTTGTCCCTGTGTTTCAGATGACACTTAATGTTCTGTCACACTAGCATAATGGCATTGTGTGTGGCATTGGCAATGCTGATGCCATATTGTATCATATAAATGTATCTGCTACATGTGGGAAGTTCTATTTTACTGAATGCATCGAGCGCCAATATACCATTCATTTATACACTGTGGTAATAATAATTTATTCATTAACATAAAAGTATGCCTTCTTTGTCTTGTATTACATTTCTGCATCCCATCTTTATTCATATAAATTTGCGCATTTTGGCAAACGGTGTCCATATACAGTGATTTGTGTACATGTCTCTGCACATATTCCGATCAGTAGAGAAACCCCATGGTGCCTTGGGACTGTGAGCAGTCATTGGCTTCATGTTAATGTGCTGTGATGCTGTTCACAGACAGAACTGCTGACTTCTGCTCAGCCATACCCACGGTCAGTGATATTTAACCTCAGGTGCTTATTCCAGATGTTGTTTTTCCTTGGCATGACAGTATATATGTGTATGTGATACTTATTGTTAACTTGCATATTTATGCTTGTTGCTGTTATATGATTGCACAATACTTTATGTGTGTGTAATTTATACATGGCCATTTTAGTTGACATAGGCAGTGCAGTCTGCCCATGGGACATACATTGGTTATTCACTTCAGTGTAGTTTGAGTTGACTTCAACACCACCCTATGCAGTGTACACATGCATTTGCAGTGTGTCACCTTACATATTGTTGTCCTGCTTTATTGTTTGCCTATTAGCTTTGCTGCCATGTCCTTTCTCCTTGATATGAGCCCATGGTGTCCACCTCCCTTTCACTTTTGTAGGTATGTCACATATGCATGGTACATGTTCACCTTTCTTAGAATGCTCATCCATTTTCATGTAGTTCTGTTAAAAGACCAACTTGTTCCTACTCCGTGGGCATTAGACAGATGCAGGACATATGATCTCACATTGCTGGCTACTGCTTGCAATACATCCTTGTACTTGTTATACTTGTGTGTTGCATATTAACCAGTGAACTTTTTGGAATTTATGTGCACAATCTAATATTTGTTATAAAAACATTAATCATAGATCTCTGAACATATGTTATAACATGTCATTGGTGTTTGCATATGTATTGACATTGCTTTCCAATATATTTCTGTTTGGCCAATGAAGGTGATACATATATGTCTGCACCTGTGTGTTGTTTTGACATGGCATATGTCTGTGACATATGTATGCCATACGCATTCTGTTACATGTCTGTTTCGGCTGGGTATACCTACTTCTGTAATTATCAGCCAGTTAGTTGTTTGTACAGTACTGTTGTTTGACACTGTGATGGGTTGTTTGACTGTTGCATGTATGATCAGAGGGTCTATTCTGTCCTCTGCTGGTATTCTCCAGTATGTCATGTACTGCATTTGCTCATCAGTGCTGTTGCTTGGCTTGCACTTACACTGCTGACAGACTACTTGGGTACTGGAGTCAATATCCAAAGTGTACTTTGATTCCTGTTTATTACTCTACAGCACACAACTGCCATCTGTCATGCACATCCAGGTATGACTGCCACAAGGTTTGCAACATGTCATACTGTAACAGTGCACAGTTACATATGTATTTCTGCATTTCCTCATGGCTGGTATGCATCCCCATCCTGTTTGTCAACTTTCTGCTGCCCATATCATAGAGTGTGCCATCTGTGTATCTTACCACCTTACCATTCCTTAATATTAATTTCTGCTCATTGTCTGTCATGTCATACCTTTCCTTCTATCCTTCTATTAAAAAAAAAAAAAAAGTTGGGCCTATTCCCACCAAAAAAGAAAAACAAAAAGTGCTCATGCCCCTTGGACTGTCCCTCAGATTTTCCTATTCCACCATATCTTTTGTGTGCCCATCTTCTTCACTCATACCCCACCTCTGCTTTTGTGTCTCCCTATTTCCTTGGGTGTGTGCATGACCTGCATTACCCACACATGTCCTGCACCCATTGTAAGCTACTGTTACTCTGGCAATGTGGCCATGATTGCCTTTCACTTTTATTCATTTTTTTCATTAGAAATTCTATGAATTCCATTGAAATCTGTAAGTGAAAGCAAGTATATTTTGTAACTAAATGACATGTATATATCCCGTAGTTGACTCTAAGCTTACTGGAGAGATTGTTACAGATGTTGTAGATATGTATTCACGAATGTGATGCAGCTTCCATTGGGATAGTATAATTTCCATAACTTTGTTAATGTGCATCAAGCTCTATGAGACAGTTTTCATGAATTACAATGTGGCTGTGACTACTTGATACTGCACTGCTGTTGCTGTTCAACTCTTTTATGCACCAAGATATTTTAAGTTAACTGAGTCTGCAACCTTTGTGTTGATATCAGCAAAATGCCCTGGATCCCAAGAACTTTATAGAATCCAGCCATGAATATCTGAAAAACAAAAGAGGACATGAAAGTAGTTCTTTTGTCAGAATCTTACCAAACTGTTATGACTAAATAATTGAGTTAATTTGGTTAATGCTCGTATCTTCATTTCCAGAATGCATTTAAAAAGGTATGTTTGCATTTTAGAATGAAAATCTTTGCTGTCTCCCCACTGTGTAACCATGAATTGTTGCATTTTAAGATCCCCAAACTGATTAAAAGATTTTTATGTTTAGAGAATGCACGGTTTACACCATACTATAAGCATTAAAAGAAAAGTTCATCCCACATTGTACTTATGTCATCCCAGTATTATTTGTTTCCCTATAATATGACCTAGATGTTAATTTATTTATTTATTTGACATTTGTTTACCGGAAATGTCTGACTGAGCTTGCACCCTTTTTCAGCAGAGGCCTGGGGAAAAAAGCTCCACAAAGTATTACATACACCATAATAATGTTTACAAATAGTACAGTATACATGAAGTAATATAAACAATGTATTATAATGCTTGGATTCCCATTTCTAGTATGAGAATTTAAAAGGTGTTATTTACAAAAAAGGCAATAAAACAATATGTTAAAGTCATTCATATATCTCCAGTACATAAGGAATTCCCCATGTAGAGGGAAGTAATGACAATTAACTCAGAGTTTAAGATAAAAGTACAAAAAGTACTGTATATCAAATCTTAGTTCTTAAGGCAACACCATGTACATCAGTAATCAGAAGCAGAGGGGAAGTTGAAAAAGAGAGCAGGTGATAGAAAAAGGTTAAGTGTCAAGAGACCAAAAAAAGGAGGGGGTGGCTATGGATAAAAGAGGGAAAATTAGAGTGTTTTTTTTTTTAATTTATAAATAAGAGAAGAGAGGAGAGGAGAAGTAGTTAGAACCAAGTTCAATCAAGTTATAATCAAGTGAAATCTGAGAAAGGGGAGTAAGCTAAGTGGGAAAAGAAGGGAAGGAGGTAAATATGAGTAGTGGAGAAATTTAGTGAAAAACGGTATTAGGAGTTAGAGTTCGGTGGCTAGAATTAAGTATGAATTGAGAAGGAGCTTTATGCAAAGGGGTCAAGTGATTAAGTACATGGTGGTTGTGTACCAGAGCAAGTCCAGGTATTAGTAAAGTGTACTTTTAGGGCAATTTTGAATGTGTGAGGTTGTGTGATAGATCTGATTGTTAATGATAGATTATTCCAGTGTATAGAGGGAAGATAGTTGTAGATGGTTTCATCAATTGATTTTTTTAGGTTTGTATATGTCAAGGACATTTTGGCTGGTGCTTCTGTGTTTTCTGGCTGGGATGTAGTGATTTAAGATGTTAGAAATGTTAGGGAAGAAGGGGTGTTTGTAGAGGATGAAGTGGATAATATTAAGTTGAGAGAAGAGAAGAGAAGTTGATTAGGGAACTCAAGCCAGTTCAGTGTTTTCAAGGCCAGGCAGTGATGGGATTTAGGTTGAGTGCTGGCAGCAAATCTAGCTATTTTGTGATATGTATTTTCCACATTATTCAGTAGTGTTGCCTGTAGATTAGTGAGTATTTGGGAGCCGTAGAAGAGACAGGGTAGGAGATAAGCAATAGAGAGTAATGGTCTTGCCTCTGGTGTGAGATATCTTTTGTTACGGTATATTAAGCCAAGCTTTTGGTTAGTATTTTTGATACAGTAATTTATATGAAGGTTGAACTTCAGTTTATCATCAGTTATGACCCCTAGTAGTTTGGTATGGGCTTTAGCATTGATGGTGGTATTGTCTAACAAGGTGATAGTGAAGGCTGAGGTGTTATAAGAAAGTGATTTAGGCAGAAATAGAAGTAGTTTAGTTTTTTTTAACATTGAGTATTAGTTGATTATTTGTTAGCCAGGTCTCAATATTTGTAAATGTTTGCTGGGTTTTGGAATGCAAGTCTGAGAAACAATCAGAGGAGGTGATGACTATAGAATTATCCACATAGTGGATGACAGCTGAGTTGGGGCAGGATTTATAAAGATTGTTAGTAAAAATGTTGAATAGAAGATGTCCTAAGATGCCTTGGGGCACACCTGTGGTGATCGGCAGAGCAAAGAACAGTGTAGAATGCCATCTAACAGATTGTTGCCTATTGGACAGGATGTTGCTGAATCAAGAGATAGTGGATGGGGACAGATTAAGTTCTGTTAGTTTAGAAATGAGCAAAGGATGAGACACATTATGGAATGCCTTAGATAAGTCCAGTAATAGACACGAGACTAGTTTGTTATTGCCTCTGGATTGCGCAACTAAATTGGTAAAAGCGACAAAAGTGGCTGAAGTACTATGGTTCAGTCAAAAACCATGCTGTGGGTATTAAAAGTTTTTCTAGTAATAGGTGGTGGAGTAATTGTGCATGGATGCATTTTTCCATGATTTTTGAGAGTGGAGAGAGAATAGCTATAGGCCTAAAATTGGTAATTTCTATAGATTTTCTTCCTTTATGGATGGGGATAGTATAGAATTTTTTTCAGGTGCATGGAACAGTAGATGCAGATAGTTAGTGATTTATTATAATAGAAATGGGGTATGCAATGGAACAGGCAGCTATTTTTAGGAAATATGCTGGCAAGTTGTCAGCAGAAGGAGAGCATTGCTTTAGGTTCTGAAGAAGTTTTTTGATATAGGCAGTTGATACAGGTTGAAGGCAAAAGGTGTTGTTTTGGGGATTGGGGTGATTTTTTGAGGGAGGACTAGATGAATCAGAAGCAAGGGTTGAGTTAGGAAGACATCTGGAGCTAGAAGGCAGTAATTTACTGATGGTGTTGGTGATAAAGGAATTGAAATGGGTGGCTATTTCTGTGGGAAACAGGTTAGGATCAAGGTTGGGAGATGGTGGGGTACCTGGATGTAAGATGGAGTCAATTGACTTCCAGAAGTCCTTAGGGTTATTATTATGATTAGAGGTGGATTGTGAGTAGAAGTTTCTTTTATCAGATTCTATCAATTTTTAGTTTTGTTTCTAAGTTCTTTATATATTTGTAAGTCTGAAGGAGATTTTGATTTTGTCCATTTTTTCCACACTAGATCTCTGACAAGGATAGAGAAATGAGTGGTATTGGTAAGCCAAGGGGAGATTTGAGATTTAACTCTTGTTGTTCAAAGAGGGGCGAGAGTGTTGAGTATATTTAAGAAAGCTGAATTGATGTGTAGGACAGCATCATTAAGAGGCAGTGAAAAGAGTGAAGACCAGTTAATAAAGGCTAGGAGGCTATTTAAGTATTCGGGATTGAAGTTGGTCAGTTTACGGAAAGTTTTATATTTCTCAATATCACTGTGTCACCAATAAGTGCACAAAACCTCTTCTGTAGGAAAAACGGACTTTATTGCAAGTAAAAGCAGAAACACTGTGTTTAGCGCTTTCACCCACTAGACTGTGGGCTTCTTCAGAACACAATAGATGAAATTGCTACTGCTTAAACTCAAAAAATGGCGCCAAAAAATCAACGTCATTTAAAACCGTATACACTTTTTTCATTTCATTATACTTGAAATTTATACTGATATAAGTAGACATTAAGATCTACATAAAAATATATTAGTTCCTACAAAACATATCTACTAAAAACTTGATTAATACATTCATAAATAATCAACTAAATACAAATGAATGTCTACTTTACGTACTAAAATAGCTCGAAATGCTAAAATGTATATGTGAACCTACCAGTTTTCTAATAATTACTACATCAAATGATATGTATTTAAAGAAAGCTAGAGACTAAAAAAATCATGAATATAATACATGATATAGTAATAAACCTGATGAATAATAGAATGGTCAAATTATAACCAACAAATATATTAGAGTGTATATTAATACATACATATATATATATATATATATATATATATATATATATATATATATATATATATATGTGTATATATATATATATATATATATATATATATATATATATATATATATATAGTAATAATAAGACAAAAACAATGCTCTTTCTCAAAATTTGATATGAATGTGCTACATATCAATCCATATACTAATAAATACACAATTGATTTTGTATCAAATGTGGTCTATCATGAATGCTTCTGTAGGTGTAAATGAATACAATGTTTCAGTATGTTTAATTTATTTGTCATCAACTTTTCTATATCATAAATGTAATCATAAAAATAATCTGATCAATACCCCTCAGTACAAGTCTATTGCATCTCCAAAATAGGTTTGCATGAGAGTCAGATAGTGATTCAGGTTTATGGCATTTATTGGGATTAGATACTAGTATCCAGTTGATAACTGAGTGTAAGTTTGAGAGTTTATTTAGGTGGGTTGGAGTTGAGATGACCTGTGTGAAGCTATCAAGGTTTAAACTTTGACAAGGGGAGTCTATTTTAAAAGGATGACAATTTATGTTGACGTCCCCTAGGATGGTTGTTTCTGTTGTAATGTTCTCTGAGAACCAGGATAGTATTTGTTCAAGGAGGGAGATATTATCACCAGGAGGTATGTATATGGCAGCAGGTATGTATATGGCAGCAACAGTTAAGGTAAGGTGTTTGTTAAGAATTACATTTCCTGTCAGAATTTCAGCAGGGGAGACAGGAGGTAGAGAGGTGCTAGAGGGGGTTACTGTGAGATGGTCAGTGCAAAGGGCAGCTACTCCTCCCCTTTTCTATTTATTTTATCCAGATATAGTATGTTATACTCAGGTGGGAGAATTTCATTATCTTAGTTATGTGGTTTGAGCTAGGTCTCTGTGAGAATTACTAGGTCTGGGGAGTGCAGGTCTATCCATGCTTGTAATTCTGCAGTTTTATTCAGAATGCTATGGATGTTTATAGCATAAAGCTTATGGTGCTTATTAGTTAGGGTGGAGTTAGAGTGTGGAGTGGGGTTGCAGTGGGTGCTAGTAGATGAAGGGGGTCCAGGGTTAGGGTGAATGTCACCAGACTTTAATAGAGTAGTGACAAGTAGGGAAGAAATCTGGTGAAACAAAAGTAACAGTGATTTTTTTTTTATTTTTGTTCTGTATGAAATGTTGTCTTGATGCAGAAACTTAGTAGGTTGGGGCAGGAGAATTAGATGATAGAGTAGAAAGGGAGAGCTAGGAAAGTAGTCTGAGTTGAACGAGGGATGAGAGGTTGAAGTACAGGTATGTTATTTAGCACTCAGAACCCTTTTAGCACCTCTTAAGTGCTTCACTTCCATTTTTTCTCTTTACAGTTCAAGAAGATCCCACAATTAATTTGTGTCTCACATTGATTCAGAAATAATCTTTTTCGTCCTGCATGACCTAAGAAGTTCTTGACATTAGTCACAGCCACTTGCAGTTACTTGTAGTTTTTCTTTTCAGATTATGTCTTGCTGAGGTAAATTAAATATTCTAAATAGTTTGCTTTGATGAGGATTTAAATGTGTAAACAAGCCTTCAGTTAATACAAATCAAGGTATTTTGGGGAAAAATAAAAACTGAAATATCTTCCACTGGTCATGCAGTCACTTGCTGGGATTTATAAACAACTCGACCACTATACAAATCCTCTCAAGTTGCCTTGTATACTAGGCAGTGCTACCCCAATTCATAGACTCCATCACTGTACACTAGGCAGAGCTGCCCCAATTCATAGACTCCATCACTGTACATTAGAAAGTGCTGCCCCAATAGACTCCATCACTGTATAGTAGGCAGTGCTGCCCAGTTCATAGACTCCATCACTGTATACTAAGTAGTGCTGCCCAGTTCATAGACTCCATCACTGTACACTAGGAAGTGCTGCCCCAATTCATAGACTCCATCACTGTATACTAGGCATTGCTGCCCCAATTCATAAAATGCATTGCTGTACACTAGGCAGTTCTGCCCCAATTCATAAACTCCATCACTGTACACTAGGCAGTTCTGCCCAAATGCATAGACTGCACCACTGTACATTAGGCAGTGATGCCCTAATTCATAGACTCCATCACTCTCCGGTAAGCAGCTTGTCATCTGGTGAGGCATGCAAATGCAGTAATAGGGGATGCTTGGCATAAGTTAATAAAAGCCATTAGAATACCAGTGTAGTGCTTTGAAGGGGATATTGCCAAGCAGAGCAGTCTTTTAACACCTGTGTCAAACAATGTTTGTGCAGAGAAGAACAAAAAATAATGGTTACACCTATGCAATCCAAAGGGAGAGAATTTACCCTGCTCAGACTGTGGATGCAAGTAAGTAGTAAAGCAAAATGTGAGCATATGATGGAATGTGCGAGTGCTTATCTTGCAATTAGCAGGGAGAATAAAGGCTATGAGAATATCACAAATTGCCACTGCTGTGCAGAGAATGATGCAAACAGTGTGACTCTTAGCAAATTATTTAACCAAACAGTGCTTCCAAGTTTCCCTTGAAAAGGGACACTTGTGTCCACTTAGATTACTCAGCTAACATATAAATTAAAAAAAAAATGTTTCTAAGTAAAGTGGGTATAGGGACAGTGTGAGAGTGGGATCTGCCAGCCTATGTGCTTGACTATTCATTGTGAGTGCATGTATGTGTGTCTGTCTGTCTGTCTGTTTGCATGTGGTGGATGACATCATAATATACCTCTGGCTGCTATGAATGAGGAGATCAGGCATAATTGGTATGCAGCACTGGCTATTTGAGTGTGTGTGTGTGTGTGTGTGTGTGTGTGTGTGTGTGTGTGTGTGTGTGTGTGCATGTGTGTGTGTGTGTGTGTGTGTGTGTGTGTGTGTGTAGAGTATGTGACTGCAGTGTCTGATATGTGCTGCAGTAGCTTCTAGAAAAAGAAGTTATGTCCTTACCATAACGTTCCATGTGGAGTGTTCATCTCGCCTTGGTTATTACACATGGGTTCGGAGCCGATCCTCGGCTTCGTGCCGGCCGACTGCAAGCTCTGCATCGAGAAGAAGCTCGAGGACATCTAATACCCACAATCCCCCTCTGCCTTTACCTCAGATCTAGTTTGCAAGCAAACCAGACATAAAGCACGCACACATGCCAAACTATATACATAGAAGTACATATATACAAACATACCAAGGATATGATAGTAACACTAATAATGCAACAGCAGAAGGAGAATACTCCAGACCAGGCACCAAATTGAACGTTCTTCCTAAGGGTGGGAGTGGTGAGAGTGTAATAACCAAGCGAGATGAACACTCCACATGGAACGCGTTATGGTAAGGACATAACTTCTTTATGTGAGAGTGTTCAATCTCGCCTTTGTTCTTACACATGGGTAGCGTCCCTAGCTCCATGATCCTGAGGAACTCAAGGGAGAACGTTCTTGAGCACAGTGGAACCAAAGGTTGCCCTATCCCTAGAAACCCTGTCCACTTTGTAATGAGAGATAAATGTATGTGGTTTAGCCCAAGTAGCAGCCGCACAAATAGTGTCTAGTGGTGCGAGCTGCGTGAGCCAAAGATGTAGAAACTGATCTGGTGGAATGTCCTTTGGGTTTGACTGATAATGTTTGATCAGAGGCCTCATAAACATATGTGATACAGTCAGTTAGCCATTTAGAAAGAGTTCGTTTTGTAACTGCAAGACCCTTTCTGCTGTCAGCAAAAGCTACAAATAGTTGATCAGATTTCCTGTGATCTTTTGTTCTATCCAAATAAAATCTGAGTTGTCTATGGACATCCAGTTTGTGCAACATATACTCCAATTTATTAGAGTGGTTCTTAAAGAAGGTGGGTAACTCAATGGACTGATTAATATTACTAGAAGAGCAAACTTTGGGGAGAAAGGATGGATTAGTGCGTAGGGATACTCTGTCAGAATGAAATATTAAATAAGGATGTTTGACAGAAAGGGCCTGAAGCTCAGACACTCGTCTAGCAGATGTAATGGCCACTAGAAATAAAGTTTTCCATGACAAATATTTCAATGTGCAACTTGAGGCTGGTTCAAAGGGTAGCAACATCAATTTAGAGAGCAACAAGTTCAAATTCCAAGGTGATGTCGGACTTCTGACTGGTGGTCTGATATGAAAAGAACCTTTTAAAAAGGATTTACAAAGTCTGTGAGCCATAATAGGCGCACCACATTCCTCTACATGATAGTTAGAAATGGCAGCTAACTGTACTCTTAAAGTAGCCGGGGAAGCTCCCTCATGAAATAGTTCAGTCAAGAACTCTAAAATCTTGTTTAATGGAGCTATAACAGGGTCCAAATGATGTGACTCCAAAAGACAAACGCTTCCACTTACTGGTGTAAGTCTTTGTAGTGGAAACTTTATGAGAAGCTACTAAAATATCTTGAACCGCCGATGTAAGGGGAACCGACCTGGCTAGAAAGGGAAGCGGAGCAGCCAAGCTGCTAGATGGAGAGATTCTAGAGATGGGTGAGGAACTCCTGACGAGTGAGTCAGTAGATCTGGCTCTGGGTCCAGCATCCAAGGTCCCCGAATGCGTGATGCAATAGAAAAGGGAACCAAATTTGACGAGGCCAGAACGGAGCAATGAGAATAATAGTCCTCTGAAGGTTGTTGGCTTTCTGTAGAAACTTTGCAATCAGGGGAAATGGAGGAAAAGCATATAGGAGACCCGGGGCCAATCGTGCACCAGCGCGTCCCTGGGGACTTCCCTGGAGGGGGTAATAGGGCAAAGTAGCTCCTGCATTTGGCGTTCATTGGAGACGCAAACAGATCGCAGGTAGGCTGGCCCCATTTGCGAAAAATCATTCTCGCAACTGACTGTTTGAGGGACCACTCGTGAGGCAACAGTATTGCCCTGCTCAGCCTGTCGGCTATGACGTTGGATGACCCCGGGATGTGCGTTGCGATCAGAAAGCGACCGGTGGACTCCGCCCATTGCCAAATTCTCATGGCCTCTCTGCATAGTTGGTAAGACCTGGTTCCCCCTTGCTTGTTTATGTACCAGACTACGGACATGTTGTCTGTCTGAACTGCAATGGTCCCTGGAGGAAGAAGGGGAGCAAAGTGTTGCAACGCCAAAACACTGCCCTCAACTCCAGAACATTGATGTGCAGATTGTACTCCAGATTGGTCCATTCGCCTTGGACTGTCTGTCCCTGAAAGATGCCCCCCCACCCTATCAGGGAAGCGTCCGTGGTTATCGTCGCTGACGGTGCGGGTAGCACAAATGGTCTTCCGCTGGATAGGTTGCAAGTCTGTAACCACCACATTAGGTGTGATTTGCATGTTTTCGTTATCAATATTTCGTGAGTCAGTGGAAGTTGTTGGAATGACCATTGTGCAAACAGAAGCCATTGTAGCACTCTCATGTGCAGTCTTCCCAATGGTATCGCAACGAGAGAAGCTGCCATGAGACCCAAGACTTTCAGAACAAGTTTTGCCGGGGACTTTCTGGACGACAGCAGAAGAGAAATGTTGATTTGAAGTGCTACTATTCTTTCTGTAGGAAGTCTTAGAACTAAATGCTGCGTATCTAATTCCGCTCCTATGAATAAGATATGCTGTGATGGCTGTAGTAAAGATTTTTCGAAATTTACTGAAATTCCAAGGTGTGTACAAAGTTGTAGGGTGTAATCCCTGGCCTGTATCAGTTGACGCCTGGTGGTGGCAGACAGGAGCCAGTCGTCCAGATACGGAAACACCTGGAATCCTAGGCGCCTCAGATGAGACGCTACCACTGCCATGCATTTGGTGAAGACCCTAGGGGCTGTGGTCAGACCAAAGGGCAGGGCTCGAAACTGATAGTGACTGGCTCCCAGCCGGAAGCGCAAATGATCCCTGGACGCCCTGGCCATTTTGATGTGGTAGTATGCGTCCTTCAGATCTATTGAGCACATCCAGTCGCCCTTCTGTAAGAATGGAAGGATCGATTGAAGCGTGACCATTCGAACTTTTCCTTCTTGACAAAGGTGTTGAGATGGCTTAGGTCCAGAATCGGCCTCCAGTCCCCTGTTTTCTTTGGAACTAAAAAGAACCTTGAGTAAGTTCCGAATCCTATTTGGTCCGCTGGGACTGGTTGGATGACTCTTTTTCTAGCAGCTTTGAAATTTCTGTAGCTGCTGGCTCTCGCAGATGGGGTGGTACATCTGGGAGTTTTCTTTGGAATGGGGGTGGATAGAAATGGGATTTTGTAACCTCTGGTAACAACGCTTTTTACCCAATTGTCTGAAGAAAGGTTTTGCCAGGCCTGAGGGTATAAAGCTAAGCGACCCCTGACTGCCTCCAGAGCAGGACAGTCGGGCCTCCTCTCAGGAGTGCTGAAAAGGTTTGCCAGGGAGGTTATCCCTGTCACCTTGGTTTTGCGGACCCCCTCTGCCGCCAGGGCGGCATCTTCCATCTCTGCCCCCCCCCCTCTGCCTCTAGAGGGGGCATCACCCTGTGTGTTTGGGAAAGATCCTTGGGGTTTTCGAAACCACATTTTCCCACCACGTTGCCCTTTGGGGTACGGTCTGGAAGGGGTGGAAAAACGGACTCCGACAGCAGACAGAGTCTTTCCCTCCTGTTCACACCAGGTAAGGGTCTCCTTTACTTTAGGGCCAAAAAGTGTGGCTCCATCAAATGGGGCGTTAGTAAAGGAAGACTTGAAGGCTTCCGCAAAAGAACATAAGCGCATCCAGGATTGCCTACGAAGAGCAATCGCTGAAGCCGCTACCCTACTCGATCCCTCGGCTGCGTAAGATATCAGCCTCATGGACGAGTTTACAATGGATGTAAGGGTGTTGAGATGTGCTGTAACTTTCTCTGAAACAGCAGCATCTGTAGTACCCTGGAGGGTATCTCCCAACTCTTTGACTAGATCCCTCTGTAAGCGTGTAAAATGAGTCAAATAGTTTAGGGAACGCATAGAGAAAGCCGCTGAACTGAAAATGCGCTTCCCCTATCTGTCCATGGTCCTAGAATCTCTGTTAGGCGGATGGACAGATGAGGAAGACTCCGACATCTCCTTTTTCGTGGCCGCTGCCACCACCATGGCGTCTACTGGAACTCCTTTGGTGAGGTAAGCCTTGTCCTGTGGTGCCGTAATGTACTTATTAGGCTTCCTAGGGACTGGTTCCACCATGTCAGGTGTCTCCCACGCCCTTCGAGCAATCAACTCCATTAACTCATCGAAGGGCGGAGTGACCCAGGAGGAGGAAGGGCGAGCACCAAATGCCTTCAGCAAAACTGACTCATCCTCAGAAGGGGGGAGGGATTGCCAGTCACCTCTCTGTTTTAGGATCTCCAAGATGTCAGAAAAGGAGACATCTTCTGAAGGTGACTTAGGGGACCCTTCTGACTCATCCAAGTCAGTATCGGATGTCAAAGATTCTTGTGGAGAATCTAAGTGTCTCCTCTTACACAATCTTTTCCTAGGGACTTCTTCGTGGGGAACATCCGAAGAAGCCTCCGAGGAAGAGGGGCACCCTCTAGGGGTGGCTGAGACACCGTGCTCGGCGCTTGGATGTAGCCGTGGGTGCAGAGGAGGATAATGGTCCTTTGTGGGGAGGAGAAGCTGTTCCTGCTGATGTGGTTGTCTGGGTAGACAACACCTTCCTCATGAGGTCGAAGGCCCCCAGGTCCCGAGTCGAGGTATCTCCCGGTTCCGAAGAAATGGGAAGAATCCCCGAAACAGGAACCGAAGGCACCGACCCGAGGACGGAACCGAGTCGATCCGCGCCGAGGCTCCGAGAGGGAGTGTCGGAACCGAAACATCAGTCCGACTCTCGGTCCCGGAACCAAGGATGGATCTTCGGCTCCGAGACTCCAGTACCGGATCGGATGGAGTCGAGGTGAACGGTGCCGACCGAGAAAAAGACGGTTCTGGCACCGAGGGCTCCACAATCATCAGTTCAGCTTCTTCCGGCTCCGAAGACTGGACAGGTCTCGGAGGAGGAACAGATGGAGATAGTGGCAGGCCTTCAAGTCTCGACATCAACTGAGAGGAGACCGAGATAAGCTTGGATAAGGCCGTATTCTCCATCAATTTCTGCACCACACGGTCCACATCGGTGTCGGAGAGGGGCCTGGAAGAGCGAGTCGAAGGAATCGAAGACGGAGCCGACCTCAACAGAGTCGGTGGAGGGAGCTCCGTCACCGGTTCCAAGACTCGAGGCTCGAAACTGCCAACAGTTGAACACTCGGCCCGAAGTCTGTGGAACCGGTGATCTAACTTTACCCGAAGAGCTCGGAGCCGATGACTTGGGCTCCGACGTCTTCGATTCCTTCGAGGATTTGGATGCCTGGTCTGAAGCATCCAGAGCCTCCTGGAAAGAGGGTTTCAATAAACCTCTATCCATCAGTTTCCTGCGCCTATCTGTCATGACCCTCCCACTAAAAGAGTGACAAATTGAACAGTCCTCTTGTAAGTGGAGAGGGCCAAGGCAGTAGACACAGGAACTGTGGTTGTCTGTGACCGACATCTTTTGGCCACACTGGCAACGTTTAAATCCAGATTTCATTTTCTCAGACATTTTGTAGTAAGAGAAAAAAGTCAAGTCCAGTAAAGTAGTCAATCCAGAGAAAAAAAGGTCAAATCCGGTAAATATGTCAGTCCGTTGTCAATCCAAGTAGGGGTGGTAGGCCCCGAAAAACTCTATACCAGTTAAAAGAAGTTAAACTAAGTTAACGGTACTGAGAATTTCTCTCTCTACACACACACCATACACTAAATACAGTAACAAGTAATTTTTGAACAAGTTCTCCTAAAATTTAACAAAAAGAAAGTTAAATCTTATCTGAAGATGCTCGAGCTAGCCTCCAGCGATGCGAATGCAGCAGCGGCAAACTAGATCTGAGGTAAAGGCAGAGGGGGATTGTGGGTATTAGATGTCCTCGAGCTTCTTCTCGATGCAGAGCTTGCAGTCGGCCGGCACGGAGCCGAGGATCGGCTCCGAACCCATGTGTAAGAACCAAGGCGAGATTGAACACTCTCACATCAGGTCGGTTGACCACCTGAGTAGTTGTTCTAGCTGTCCAGTTGAATGATTCATGGTCATAAAAAATTTCTGTTAAATATAAGCAACCTTACTGATAAATGTGCATGACTATGAATTATTTAATAGCAGACCAGTAAAGTGCTCTTTAACCATGTAGCATGAGTTGAGCTGCTGTGCATTTAACTATAACTTGTCATCTTTGTTTCATAGCACTGTCACTGCATTTAAGTGAAGAAAAACATGTCCTTATATTTAGGATAAATCATACAAAGGAAACAATAAACCACTCTAAAGGAAAAAGGCAAAACTATATGAAAAACAAAATCACATCAATATGCCAAGTTCTGCTTATTTATGAAACTTTGCTAATTGAGTAAATGGACAAGTCTCTGGTACTCTTTTCAGCTCAAACTGAAACCACTGGGTAGACACAAAATACAGATCTTTGACTTTTACAATGTCATAAAGAGTAACATAAAGTGTATAGTCACTGTATCTTAATGTACAATGTAAGATACTGTACCGATCACTGACAATACATTAAAATGAAATGTGTGCTTTGGTTGTAACATTGCATACAATACTAAGTATGTGAGATGTCAGATTATAATTTGGATGCATCATAACATGAGTTGCAATACAATCTATAAAAACAACTATGAGCAAGGGCTACAATGCTTCAATCTGCTCCAATACCCAAAAATAATAAATTGATGTTTTAAAAATCTTAAACATAATGGGCATCAAGCATATGGTCTTTTGAGTCCTATCAGGTGTAACAAAGTATAAGAAATGTTCCCAGTCGTGAGACACTTTAGTGCAGCTTGGATACAAGGGTATGCAGGCAATATGCACTGCTGCCCTGAGTATGTATTTGCACCATCCAAACTTAAAATTGACCTAGACACTTACCCCATTTTCCAAAGTCTTTAGCTTAACTCCCAAGACTACTTTATCACTCCTCTCTCAGGGTGTGACTGCCTTCCAGTGGTCACTTGCCAACAGTAACCATATGAAAAGAAAACACATACACATACACACACACATGCATGCACGCGTGCGCACGCAGACACACACATACGCGTGCGCATGTGCACGCGCACACACACACACACACACACACACACACACACACACACACACACACACACACACACACACGCACACAGGCACGCAGGCACATGCACACACACACACACACACACACGCGCACACACACACACACACACACACACACACACACACACACACACACACACACACACACACACACACACACGCATACACAAACACACACTCTAATTCTCAGGGATGACAGTCCCAAGCTTATACACAAGTTCATAGGTACTCACTAGACTACTGATGTGTGCAGATCTTAAGAACCTTAGTCTTAACATTCTCATGGCACTTCTTCCCTGATGTTTTGAAACAAGTAACCGGGTGATAAGCTAAACAAGGATATGTTGGGACATTTACATGTTTCACCTATTCATGTGGGACATAGGTGCTAAACATGCAGGTAAATTTCTGACTTTATTTATTTAGTTATTTATCTTCATTTACTGGGAAGGTTTGACTGGGATAAATCCCATTTTAGAGGAGACTCAGACAGAAAAGTTCCAGATTAACACATGTTTTGACATATACATAAAATACAGTTACATGAATTCAGAAGGAATACAAAATACAGGTTAAGTGCACATGCATAAGAGAAAAAACTTTGCAGTAGCTTGCATGAACATCATTTACAAACGCATTATGTATATAGTTTGCAGGGGTATATACAGTATTGTTCATTCATTAGAAATAGACAATGGCTTTTATATACTAGAGAGAGAGAGAGAGAGAGAGAGATAATATTGCAAAATATACTGTAATATCACCTCCAGTTTCTAACAATTAAAATAATGAAAAGAAAATCACCCATCCATTTGTCCAAATTACATTTGAACAGAGTAAGAAAAGTACATTGTTTTATGTGAAGTGGAAACTAATTCCATAGAAGCAGTATTCTCTATGGCATAAAGCTATTTCTCCAATGTGTTCTATTTACTTTGCAAAAGAGATTAAGATCACTTGGGCAGGTGCTTATGATACCTTTGGCCTTGTGAATGTGTAATAGGTTGGGCAGAATTTGAACTGCTGAAGCTCTATACACAAGGCAGAGGTTGCCTTTCTGTAGCCTGTATAACACTAAGAAGAAGAAGAAGGCTTTGAGATTGTCTGTATAGTTTTTGTGGTTTTTGTGATTTAGGCTCATGATTTTTTTTAGTGAAAAGTTGTTATGGTCACTCAAGTTGTGTTAAGTGTTTGGACAGGTACATAGTGAAAGTGGAATTATATTAATTGAATGGCCTAATATATGCTGAGTACATTGGAACAATTGCATACCTTGGTAAATGGAGTAGTCTCTAATACCCTTCACTAGTTTTCCTCTGCAATACAGGTATTTTTTAGCGGCTTGAAAAGACAACTGAAAATCAATCCCATAATTAGGGATCTGGGAATCAATGTTGAATTGTCCTTTGATCACCATGTATCCACTATTCTAAAGAAGTGCTTTTTAATTACACAACTCCAAATCCAGGAATGTAATTGTTCTACTTTATTCAGCATTTATTGGGCTAATCATTGAGTATAATGCCACTTTCAGTATGTACCTGTCCAAAAACTTTATTGAGTGACCATAACACTTTTTCACTAAAAAAAAAAAAAAAAACTTTTATAGTGATTCTATTTCATCTTTATAGCACAGAATATCAAGCTATGATGCATAATATTTATATTTTGGCACTTTCCAGGTGAGTTTTCCTTTAAATACATGATGGAACAGATTCTAAAAGATCCTAAAAGATCTGGGTAGCATAGCAGATGTCCTAAGTCATCATGCAACACTACCCCCAAACTGTATTTCACTCCCTGTTATGACATTAGATTTGAAAGCAGATTATTTCTTGGAGCTTGTGGTCTGGAATTGTCACATTTTATGTTGCATGCTATGTCATGTTGATGCAATGGGACACATAAACATTCTGAATTATTTAACGACATTACATAAGTATGCCTTAGTCAGAGATTTCCGGATCACAAAATATAGCCTGCAATGGTTTTCAAATGTGTCTGATTTCAAAAGGCCACCTATACATTACCTTAAAATTGCATGCATGACACGTGATAAGGCTATGAGATAGTCTGCATGTTTTTTATGATTTAGGCCTTTGAATTTTTAGAAAGAAAACATTGTGGTATTTCCAGTTATGACAAGTGTTTGACAGGTTCATACAGAAAAGGGTTCTACATGCAGTATTAAGGACATAGTACAATGAGTAGATTTTGAGGTGCTATAAAACAGAGTGCAATCAGTTTGAAGTAAAATGAATTTCTTACTCTCATTTTTGTGTATGCAGGAGTCAATTACATTGAAAACATAACTGTTCATTGTGAGCAGCAGTTACCCACAGTGACAAGAGATTATAGCAGCCTATACACAGCCCCCATATCTTTCAACAAGTAATGCACAAAAAATCTGGACAATTCCAACAATAATGGGAGGGCAAAGTCTCAAAATCAGGGACAGGTTTTAAATATTTCTCTTATAGCCTTAGAAACTTGCTAGGATAACAGGTTTTGCAGTAGTATACATTTTCTGAAGAAAATGAAGTCTGCAACTCAAATGTATCTCATTACTTAATGAATTTAGTCCTCAATGGTTTGCCAGCAAAATCACAAATTTTATGAGGAATATACCATAAATAATTAACTGGTATAAATAAATAACAAGCACCAAAATCATGGACTGAGACTAAATGCCAAAAAATGCATTATCGCAGGCTATGAGAAATCATCTACCCAAGAGAACTACCACACTGACAATATACCCCCAAGAGTTGATCCATTTGTTCAGGATTTGGGAACTTATGTGGACAGTGACCTGACGTTTGATCGACATGTGTCCATTGTCATAAGAAAGTACTTCTATGCACAGCTTACAAACAAAGTGGACTGTGTGTAGATCTATGGATGTCATGGCCTCCTTTACTCGACCATCATTAGGCCAGTCATTGATTATAATGCCCCCTTTGGCATGTATCTATCCAGACCCATGCAACTGATGAAACACCCACACAGATATCTTTCTACAAGGATACAAGGCCTAAACAATATGTTTTAAATGGACTGACTCAATGCCATGTCACAGTATTGTACTGACTGTTAAGAGATAGCATTTGCCTAGCATGCAAAAATCTTCTGACCCAAAACTGATGGATTTACTGTACATCAGCAAGTCAGATGGTAGTAAGAATACTTGGTCTAGGGAATCTAAATCTCTTCTTCAGCATCAAAAGAACAGTTTGAAGGGACAGGTATATATTGCAGAGGATACTGCTGCTCTAGAATAGACTGCCCGTCTACGGAAAACAAAGCTTACTCCTGTCCATATTAAAAAACATCTAGGATCTATGGGCAGTTAACAAAAAATTAACCCAGGTTTGCCCCCTGTACTATTAATAGACAGAGACAGCTCCTAAATGTTTCATGCATACATTTCCCAAAAATTATCTGTGATATCATCTCAGTTATTTTCACAAGGGGAAATATATAATTATCAACCATGGGATGGGTAACACCAAATGAGGTAGGTCAATTAAAATGACCTACAAAGGCAGCTAACTTAGTACTTACCTATGAATGTATAACCAAAAACATGAGGCACAATTCTTAAAATTTTATGAAAACCTGAACAGGTGAATGATATTCCTATATATCAGAGGTGTTATAGTAGATATATGAATTTTTCTGGATGGTTTCTCTAAGTGTTTTGGGTTTCTGTTTCCATGATAAGAATGGACCACATGCTTATGTCAGGATATAATTAAAGTTGATGAAATTAGTATTGTTTTGAATCTTTGATGTTAGCCAAAAGTGTTCTTCACAACCTCTGCAATGTGTTCAGAATTGACTACCTTTGTAACTCATATGGAATTACGTGTATCAATAATATATCCAAGTATGACCGCAAATTATTTTTTATTAGCCACATTACTCCTACTACTGTTGGAACTGCCTGAGTATCTTTGTTCCTCATTGTTCTTATTTCTGCCTGGCAATCATGGTATTTTATGACTTTGTGTTTCTCTGAACCTAAGACACTGTTATCACTAGGTTTAACAATTTCAATTATCAGTGCTACTTTTGTCTTTTTTTCATGGACTGCTAAATGTGGTGTTCTCATATCTACTGTCTGACCTGCTGGTAATGGGTGATCCCGTGGGATACATACTTCATTATTCTCTTTATTATTCATGTTTCCAATACTTATCAGCTACTTCTGTATTGTAGTGTTTGCACAGTCCACAATGCCACATGTCATGCCACATTATTGTGCCCTCTGACATGAGTATATCAATCCCAGCAACAAGATGAGCAACTGTTTCCTGGTATTTTATACAGAACCTGCATTTGTTTGTTTCTTCCACATGCTCAATGGACTTTTCAAGCCGATGTAACCATTGTACACTATCCTGGACTGCCATTATTAGCATTTCATCTTTTGGTTTCATTTCACCTGTCTTAACCATTCTTGGTCAAATCTTGGACAACGTGAGGTTGTTCCAGCAGATCTCTATACTTGCAACTATATTGATGGAATTTTCAATTTTCTTTCTTTCTTCTCTGATCCTTTTCCTTAGATATATATATATATATATATATATATATATATATATATATATATATATATATATGTGTGTGTGTGTGTGTGTATATATATATATATTTATATATATATATGTAGGGTCTACTTCAGTAGACCAAAATTCCATTTAATCGAATCTTACTTTAATGAACTTTCACATCACTGGAATTTTAATCCATGAAAGGAGTCAGTTGCTCAACATGGGGAAATTTGCCCTTTTCCCCACTATAGTGCAATTTTAGAGTTGGTATATTTAGTTAGGGGGGTGTGGGTTTGACATGCTTCAGTACGTTTGTTTTTTAATGTTGGCCAAATGCCTCCTTTCCCAGATTAAAATTCCAGTGGTGTGAACATTCGTTAAAATAAGGTTTTGGTTTTGTCATCTTGGTTAAGTAAGATTCTATTAAATGGAATTTCGGTCTAGTGAAGTAGACCCTATTTATTATATATATTTTATTCATGCATTTTATATAGTTTTTATATATATATATATATATATATATATATATATATATTCTCTTTTTTTGGTCTCTAGCACATGCAGTTACTATTGTTTTTGTCTTCTTCTGGTTTGATTTCCATTCCCACTTCACACCAAAATGTTTCTGCTAAACTAAGCAAGGATGTCATCTTAGACTTCTTTCCTCATGTTTTAAAACCTTCACTATGTTTGGATCTGGTAAGGTCTACATGTATGCATGCAGTCCCACAACTGCAAAAATATACATGCAAACAATTTCAAGGCTCATATCTCCTTCAGAGTGGGGACTATATAATGTTGGTATACATGAATTGTTATATATCTTTCTCTTTTTTTCCCTGTACAACTGATCCAGTACTTTTTGGGGACAGCCATTCATCCCACAACTGTAAATAAGAACAGGAATAGTAAACTGGTTCATAGTTTGTAGTTTATTCCTAGATGTCAAGGCAGTTTTCAGTATTTGTTTAGTCTTATCAACTATTCTTTCCTGAGTTTTATTTTCATTTGTTCATGCTTTATAGCAGATCCTTCATCTGTTACCAGATATTTATACAATCCCTCCTGCTCAAGTTCTTTTATATCACATTCCTGTCCCAAATTAATATTTACTTGATGCTGCAAATTTCATGCTTAAATATTGCTTTTTCATAAGACCAAATTACATTCTTACATTATCTGAGAAAGTTTTAACCCTTTGTAGTTGTGCATTCAACTCCTTATCTGACGAACTATTCAGTTTTCAGTCATCCACAAAAAAATTGATGAGGAGGCTTTAAACAAATTTGGTTTCTGTGAGCTAAATTGTAACCATTGCTTAATCAGTTTCATAAATAATTTAATGGGTTAGGGGCAAGACAAAACAGCTTTGGTGGCAGAGAATCACCCAAGAGTACTCCTCTTGAATTTTTAACCCTGGGATAATAATTTGCCCTTTGTCACAGCTGAACTGTAAAGTGATTTTCCACTGATTCATAATCACTATAATGTAGATGATCAATGTAGTGTGTACCTCATACATCTGTTAGCATTCCTTTATCCATGAATATGGAATGCTGTCAAATGCTTTGTCGTAATCAATCAGTGCCATTCATAATTTACTCCCCTTGTTATCAACAAATGATCTTTTGTTCCATGTGACTTTTTTTTTACCCTTCTGTTCTATTGTTGTAACTAATATTTTTTTTCTAAATGACAATAAACTCTGCCTGCATCAGTTTCAGTTTATAGCTTATATATCGCCGGGAGGTAAGTCATTGGTTTATAGTTTTCAGAATGGTTTGCAGGTTCTCGCTAAAGGAGGAGGAGCATCATTTTTCCATATGTTAACCAGTTTGGTGTCTGTTTGGGATGTGCATATAAATAATTCTTAGTCAGGGCTAAATCTTTGTGTAAAGACATCTAGGCCAGGGGGTTTCCACATAGGAGCTTTTCTTAATTTTGCCTCATTTTCTCTGGCGGTTAATTCATCCCATTTCGTATCCTCTACATCAGAGCTCCTTTCTGTTTCTTTTAATTCTTTCCATTTGCCATCATTGCTATCTTCAACAGCATCTTCATAAATACTTTTACAAACTGTGCCTATTTCTTCGTGTGCGTGTGTGTGTGTGTGTGTGTGTGTGTGTGTGTGTGTGTGTGTGTGTGTGTGTGTGTGTGTGTGTGTGTGTGTGTGTGTTTCTTTTCCTTTTGCTTATTTTTCCAGTTGTCTATAAAATACTTTTGGATCATCCATAAATTGCTTATTTTATACTTTCCCTTTATATTTATCTGCATACCTTCTAAGTCTTTTTGTCTGTGCTATTTTTAGTTTATTATTAGCAATAGTACATAATCACATGCTTCGCATGCTTATCTGCTACCAAGTCTACTGTACAGCTCCCAGATCCTCACAAACCTTAACTCATCACTCCTTACTAAGTTAGAATCTGCTTATAGCAAAGTTGCCAGATTTGCAGTAAAGCAAACTAATAAATTGCATCACTGTTTCTCTCTAAAAGCATTAACCTGGCTAGAATTTCCCAACCATCTTCTTCTCTTACAGCTCATGGTTATTCATTCCATTTTATATCAACCTTCACACTGTCCCAGCCTGTCCTCCCTTATGTTCTACCACACTCCTACTAGGACTCTTCAAAGCTGTTACCAAGACCTACAACAAATCCATCAACCAAAGAATAAATCTGGTTGCAACATTTACATCTACAGCCCTGCTAAATCATGGAACAATCTCCCATGGGAAATCAGGACTCTCAACAATGCTAAAAAATTCAAATTGGCCTTGAAAGAATACCTGAACAGTCAATGGAGCTGACATTGTACTCAGCCTCCTTAATTTATTCTCATGTACTCAGCCTCCTTAACTTCTACCCCTTCCTATTACCTGTTGCAGCACACTAAAAACCCTACTCAGTCTCTCCCCTACCTACATAATCACACTTCTCCTTCTCAACCTAAACTTACTTCTGCTCTCAACTCACCCTTATCTACTTCTTCTTACTGAAACTCCTTTAACCAACACTTCACAACTATGCTGCATTGCTTCCACTATCATATTCTCTAAAACAAGGTTTATAATCAATTTGCTATGGGTAAACCCAAGTATAAACCAGTAATGTCTTTTTCTGTAGTTAACTTGTCTGTATATTAAACTTTTTTATTGAAAAACACATCTTAATATTTGTCCATACACAATATAAATTATATTTCAAATATTACTAATGTTCCTTACAATTGTTACCTGGAGCTTTTCTCCAAATTGTTGAATTGTAATGTAAACTACTACAATGTATACATAATTGTGGGGCTTTTCTCCCCGGGCCTCCACTGAAAAAGGGCTACCAGGTCAGTCGGGCAAACTCGGTCAACAAATGTAAAATAAAATAATAAATAATAATGAATAATAAATAATAAATAATAAACCTTGATATGTTTTGATCCTATGCATTGCTTTTATCATATCAAACTAAGTATTTTTGATGATCTGTTCCCTTTTCTATGTTCTTCTTACAATAATATTTTTGTCTTAAACTGCTGTGTTGTTTTTTCTATGCATTGCTTCCATGGTAGCATTTTAGTTGCTCCCATCCTTTCCTTTGTTACCCTGTGTTATTGTGGAAACACTTTATCTGCTATTAGTTTAACTGTGCAGTAACTTACTCTATTTGTTTCTCTATTATCACAAGTTTCTTAAAAGTCTTGATTACTGTGTTCATCTCTTTTATCAATCTTCTAATGTGATGGATCTTGTTTACTTTCTGTAAGCTAGGACTATCCATCTCCATTAAATCAAGCAGGTCTTCCCCTAAATCATTTTCTTCTGGATTTAGAGCATCTTCTTTGCTCTCTCTTTCCAATAAGTAATCTACCGAAAGTTCCAGAAAATCTTCCTGTGCCATTAACCTCTTCAGATGCACCCTGTTTCATTTGCTGCACCTTCATATAAGGGCATCACACTGCAACGTTATCTGTGTCAGAGTTGCCACTCTATCCTGCTCTTCCTCTTGCTGTACAACTTCAACTAGACTATCAGACTGGTCTTCTACAGAAAGCTCCAAAGCAGCATCATGCCTCAAATCTTCTTCAGATGCCTCCTTCTCCACCAGAAGGTCCTTAATTAATTCCATCATGCTGCGACATTACCTGTGTTGGATTCTCCACACCATATCTTTCACAGGTAATCTAGAACTACAATTTATATTTGTTTACTTTCTACAGTTATTTGGATACAGGACATCATTATTCTTTATGGAAAACTTGGCTAGGTTTAGAAAGGTATCTTGGCATGTAAGCCTAGTAACAATTTATGAATCTCTGAATCTCTAAATCTACCTTACTAATCCTCACTTCTATATTTCTGCTTTGTTTTCTTATTTTTTGTATTGAGAAGTGCTTCATATCCAGGTGCCCTTGTCTACATTCCTCTTCAAATATCTTTGGAGCTGTTTATTATGTGTTGATTAGTTTAGCTTTCTCCTTTGCATAAATATTGCTCCATACCAGATCGCTTTTTCTTTCCCATGTCTATCTTTCTTTGTTATGCCCTTCATAAATCTCTTGGTTTTGCTCTTATTTTTCATAGTTCCTCTGTTGCTTCTTTTTCTATGTGGGACAGAGTTCCTTCATCTTTATAATGTTTTTCATAAATATGTTGCACTAATTAATATTTTTAGAAGCATTTGACAGATTTTCTTTTGCAATTATTTTTCTTTCACTTAATTTCTCTTTTAATATTTCTGCATATCCTTTATCTGAAAATTCTAGGCTACTTGCATGATAGTAACAGTACATCACTTCTTCCTTATCCACAATAGTTCATTTTGTTATCTTTATGACTTTTTTAGCTTGTGGACTACTGCCTCCTTCTACAACAGGGGGTGGGCCTGGTCTAATCCTGCAGTAAGAATGTTTTTGTGCCTTGAGGATTCTGCACTGCTATTTTTTTTTAGTCCTGGCACGAGTGTGACCAATGTGTTCAGTTGGATAGGGCACTTATTTGTCCTGGGACCCATGTACCAAGCTGTCTTTTTTTCTTTTTTAACCTACCTTTTTCAATGATATATGCTATACAAAATACAGTCTATAGATCAATGTTGTCCCTCATGAAGGTACTCACCAAGACATGAGGATGAATTCAGTTTCAGCAATAGTACTTTCTTTTTCTTAGTGATTTCATCTCTACATTCAGACCCCTTTCATGTCTCTAGTCAGCCCCATTGTGATAAGTGTAGTAACAATGGTGAGACAGAGGGTGGGCTCCTTCCTGAAAAACAAAGTCTCATTGACTATAGTGGGCAACACAGATACTTTAGAAGCATACAATAGTATACTGCACCAGTATATATTTTGAATTACAATCATACACTGGTGTATTGCACCAGTATTTTTTGAATTACAAGCATATACTGGTATACAGCATCACTATGTATATTGAATATCTTGCAGCATACCATGTGGAATCTGTATTTTGATTCTGGGAGTAGACATCTGTGTTTCCTTATAAGTTTACATGTTAGAGGAATTGTGAAGGTATCTTTCAGGAACAGGCATAGCACAAGCATTTGGGGTAATGTGCTACTCCCAAGCATAAATCCATTTAGAATTCTGCACATAAGCTAAGTAGGCTTCATGATTTTATTTATGCTATAGTTAATAGGTATACACATGCCCATTTCAGTCAGCTATGTGCTTTCACAGCTTATTTAATTAATTGCACAACGCATGCTTATTTTGTCATCTAATCATTTTAATGCATTAGAATATCCTTAACTTTCAGGTAACAATATACAACAGGATAAAGTAGTCAAAGTACCAGAAAGTCACACGGATGTTCTGTTATACATCATCTGTTAATATGAAAGCTTCCAAATGCCTGTATTCATCAGAAAGACTAGATGTTCTTTTGTTTCAAGAAACATGGTTAGCAGTCAAATATTGCTATCAAACTTTTTAAATAGTTAAAGTTATTATATTTTCTATACTTTGTAATTTAAACCCCTTTTGGGTTCTAAAACTTTTTCAGTTCTTGGCTTTGGAGCACCAACTCTTGATGTTTCACAGTGGCCTCCGAATAAGTAAAATATATTTATAGCTTGCAGACAGAAAATAAAATATATGTCCATAACTGAGAGCATACACCATTTATCATTTATTCATCCTTTCATCCTTTCTTTAGTGCATGTACAAGGCTTACTTGAGTGGGTAATCAATGACCATAACCGTATGACTACACTTTGCTATACACGTCATAAAACAGTTAAAAGCTTTTACATTTGTATGCAGTGAAGTAAGAAATATCTGTTACTAACCTAGCTGATGTTGACAGCAATATATTTCTTAAGTTAAACAATTTACATTTTTGTCATATAACTTGGAAAGTGATATACTAGAAGCGAATAATGATAGGGCAAAAAAAGGAAGGAAGTTAAAAAATGGAAAAATAGGCAGACAAAAACGTGACATCCAAACAACTAGAATTTTTTAATAGCTTGCAGACAGCATGCAGAACATATATGCAAATGTGATCAACTAATTGTTGTCATCTGTGGGTAGCTATTCATAACGACAAAGTCATCTAACTTGTTAACAAAGTATTTGAGTTTTTCACAAGTATATATAGTTAAATATCACTCCTTACTTTTTCTGCTTTGATGTCCAAGAATGTTAAGGTTTGTGAATAAAGTTGATTGTGACTCTGAAAAAAAAGAGAATGTAAACACTATTCATTGTTTATTCATCCATTATTTAGTGCGTGCATGCATGCACAAGGCTTGCTGCAATGCTGCAAGATTACACTGTACTGTCTATGTACTGAAAATAACTGATAGCTTTCAAAAGTGTACACCAGGAAGTACAAAAATTCTTAAACTTCACTGGCTGATGATGTCAGCAGTATACGCCCTAAACTGAACAATTTACTTTTTCTGTCACATAACTTGGCCTGTGCACTATCTAAGCAATAACAAACATGCACCATGACCTAGTAATACAGACATAGGAGTCTTGTAATCACCAGGAAATTAATATACTTTTCAAGTTTCATTCTCAAGATAATTATAATTGTCACTGAAACTGATTTCTTAGTGATTGTATCCCAGAACACATTGCACACATTGTCCCCCCTCCCTCTCTCTCTCTCTCTCTCTATATATATATATATATATATATTAATTCTGCTTCAACTACATGAATTTTGTCAGTTTTACAGAACTGTGACATGTCATCTGGAATCCTGAAGCATGACCTTTACAGTTGTAGTATTTATAAAAATGTTATTCCTCCTTCCTTATGCCAGCTTTTCCATATCATTACTACTAAGGCTGATTTATGTTTAGGAGCAAAAATGGGTGGTCCTGTCCCCATATTCTTGTATGACCTCTGTCTCTCTGTCTCTCTCTCTATCCCTTTTTCATTGTTTCAGATGCCATTTCTTGTCCCCTTTTCATGTCTGAATTCAAACAGTCTTGTGTCTGGTATCAAAATGATTTTCCTTCCATATTCCAATGTCCAATGTTAAGGTTGTCATTCTGCCATTACTTGCAAACCCACCTCTGAAATGTGTGATTATATAACTTATATCATACTCACTTTTCAAAACTAAAGTAAGAATAAAGTTATAAACATTTCAGTATATTTAGTTGGTGAAAGCTTTGTTTTGTTACTTGATGTTCCAACTTAGCATCATGAATGAAGATATTGTAGCATCTGTTGTCTTCTGTGTGTTGTGGACACACGAAGCCTTAACTAAATCACAGATGACCTAATTCCCAGTAGTAGCACATGTGCTGTAGCAGCATGTT
Source organism: Protopterus annectens (assembly GCF_019279795.1). NCBI lineage: Eukaryota > Metazoa > Chordata > Ceratodontiformes > Protopteridae > Protopterus > Protopterus annectens. The sequence continues at coordinate 1,039,912,501 of NC_056735.1, forward strand.
GGAGGGGATGAGAATAGATGGTTGATACCTGTTCGCCTATCTCTAGGTAAGGGATAAGAGATTCCAGATGGCTGATCACCACCATACAAGAGAAGACTTATGCAACACCAAACAGCCAGGAATGGGAACATGAGCTTGCTGCAATCAATCTGGTGATTACGGTTGCCAATAACATGTGTGTGGGAACACACAGGCATGGGAGAGAGAATAACAGATACCACATTGATGAGGGTGTTTATATCAGCCACTCGATGGGTTAGACTGCATTAGAAATCCTAGGGCTGTCAGTACTAATGAGAACTTCCAGGAAACCCTTGGACAGACTGATGAAGAGGTAGCACTAACAGCTGAAATCATATTAATCTTCCCCTGCAGGCCTTTTAGTCCTAGAATGGGTCTCTGCTGGGAGTTGTCTACAAGAATGCTTATGGTACATGCAGCAGAAAAAGCCTTTATATGTGCCTTGACAATGGATCCCTGAATCCCTCCAATTAACTGTCATCTGAGTCGGTGACCATATTAACTGTGGTAAGGAAGAAAGGGCTGAGGCTCATGTGAGGAGTAGGTTAAAAATCAAAAAGCGTGCAGAAAGAAATATATTTTAGTATCTGTCACTTAGCTACTTATCATAGCCTCTGTAGAGCAATATACTTTATGCAATAACATTAAGAGTGAATAGTCTGTTCTAAAGGATACTTTTTTCAACTGATATGTGAAATGTAACTTTGGCAAGAGTTGCATTTGATTATTGATTTCTGTTTGTTTTCCAGGGTAGAACACTGTTCTCCATGCAACATTTTCAGCCTCAGCCTGGGAGCAGTGTCCCTTAAGTAACTTGCTCAGAGTCACACACTTAGGCATTGAAAGCTGAGGGAATCAAACTTTGAACTATAGGACCAGCTCTTTAACAGCTCCTTAATCATTTAAACCAACTGCTAGACAGGAGTTGAGAATCCATCATTTCAGTTTGTAAGATGGGCTGGTCAAATGCATATATTAAAAGTCTTGACAGATGTTAAAAAATAAGTTTAAATTCATTTTGCAAATGGAACTCCAACAAGTAGTATCCATTACAGTCACTAACTTTAGATGCCACTAGCCCTGTTTACAGTATAACCCAAGCTGGTATTTACTCTAAAATTGAGACAACTGGCCGTAAGACTGGAAGAAACTCGCCTGTTCTAAATGTCATCATATGAAAATGCAGTATCTCTCATCAGCAGCAATGATCCACTGACAGATTGACATTGTTTCGGTAGAAATTAATCAAATATGTTTTTTTTTTGTTAGTGAACTTATGGCTGTTGTTTGTATGGCTCTATTCCGATGAAAATGCATTGATGCATTCACTTCTTCTTACATTATTGGATAGGCACCTGGCTTTAGTTAACTGTCAGTAAAGGATTGCTGGTGCCCAGATGTCAGTATATGCTCAATTTATTGGTGGAAGCATATTTTTATGAGGAGTAAGTTTGTTGGGGAGTATTTACATTTGTTTTATGAGGGGATGTGATTTCTTTATTGGCAGGGAGACTGCAGTTGACAGGTATGGGTTTTGCCACAAGTATCGTAGGTTGTGTTAAGATTTTACACTCAGGCATTATGTCAGACATTGGACCACAAAACTTCTAAGCATTCATTCGTTTAATAAAACACCACGAACTTCATCAGATTATGATGAAGTTCATGGTGTTTTATTAAACAAATGAAAGCTTATAAGTTTTTTGGTCCGGTTCCTTCCTGGTCTTTGGCTTGCTGCTTTTTCACTTTTACTTTGTTCTTTGGAGTTGTTTAGCTGTTTTTATTATGTCAGACATTGTGACATTTTATTATTTCAATGTATGAGACTACAATTAAACATTGTAGGTAAACTTGAATGAAATTATGTGTTCTCTGTGAGAAAGCACCTTCTGTAAAAAAAGCAGGAAAATGTTTTTAGTAACATCAGAAAATGCAAAAAAAAAAAAAAAAAATATATATATATATATATATATATATATATATATATATATATATATATATACCATTAAGAAATGCAATTAAGAAGCACTGTTACACTGACATTAACATTGATCTGAAGAGTCTACATGTTGAAAATAATTTGGTTGACCAAAATGCTTTATCTTTCACCATATTGGTTAAATAAAATTCTCTTTTAGTTCACCCAAGCTATGTTTTTATTTTAATATTTTGGGGGAAAAATCCAGGCTATGAGCACACTCATCCTTGTATCTTTATCTCTTTGTAAAATTTTAACTCATGGTTTGAAGACATGAATGCTAGCACTTATAGGATTCGGGCCATATTTGTTGTTTACGTTCCTGATAAAATCTAAGCAAAGAAGTGCAAATCAGTGACTAAAAGGACTTTATTACAGCAGATATTATCTTGCACAAACCTCCAAAGGCAACACAGTTGTATAGTTGTGAGTCATCTTCATTCCGGATATTTTACTGCTGTCTGCTCAGGCCTTTCTTATCTCCTCAGATAATGTAAACAATATTGCCACAAATCAGTGAACTTTCTATTTGGGTCCATTTCCAGAGCTCACCACTATAACATCTTATGTAAGATGGCCCACACAAAATAAATAAAGTAATATGTAATCATATATAAAGGCACAGATTTTGACCTGCATCTTGTTTTCTGTTGCTATATGAATATCATTTGCAAGGGAAGATATAACTTTTCTTAAACCCTATTATTTTTATGTAGAATTTTACTAATGGGGATTGGGGTAGTTAGCTTCCTTACAACTAAGTTATAAAATATGCTTTTGTATAGAAAACTGGTGATATAACTGAAAAAAGTATGTCTGGCTATTACCATTATTTCAGAAAATGTAATGCAGCAAAGGGAGCAGATCCTAAAAGTTATATATGATAACAAAAGAGGTGAAGACTTTGTAGTTAAAAGTCACCTATACATTGAGCCATGTCATAAAATGTGAAAAGGAAAGGGATGAAGATCAATAAGATACTTAAGGAGCGCTCAGGTACACACTGATAAAACTGAATATCACAGATACTGTAGCCATTTTTCAGATGTAAAGGACACCGGTTAAGTATAATATATAGCACTGCAATATAACTGTAGGGTTCTATATTATGTTAGCAAAATGGCATTACAGTGCACGCTGTTTTGCCGACACATATAGGCTGAAATCTTAAAAGAACAAAACCCCAGTTCACTGATTTTTTCCCATGGAAAAAAATCAGTGAACCAATAAAACACAACATACCACTTAAAACATTACAGAGCTTTTGCTCTTTTCCGATTTCAAGTCTATATGTGTTGGCGAAATGGCATTCGCTGTAATGCCGTTTCACTGACATAATATAGACCCAACTGTAGAGAGTGTCCAAAGGGAAATTAATGTTGTAGAATGATTGTAATGCAGTGCAGAGCTACTAAAATGGTGATGTGTATGGAAAGGGATAATATGAAGAGACACATAGAAAGATGACAATTTATACATTAAAATGGAGGAAATTCTCTGGCAGCTCTGATTTAGAAGCCTCACTTTATTTGGTGATAGCATGATTAAAGAGTAAGAAACATGGATGGCAGAACACATTTTGCCTGGTAGAAGAGTGCTATTTCCAGTAATATTTAAAGGTATTTAATGTAACATGTAGCCAGGTCCTGCATTGCATTTCCTGATGACACAATATATGCAATCAGTATAACTCAGCTGTTTGTGACAAGAAGTAAGCTATGTGGCAAGAGCGGAGTGGGAGGGATGCTAATGAGAGGAGGACCTACCATATGTGGAAGAAATTGATATACTTTAGATTTCTTTCATAACAACCTTCTTTATGCACTGATAATATTTAAATGATTATCTGTTTGGAAGCAAAGAATTTGAAAAATAGAAGGAAGCATTAATGAATTAATTTGGCTGGAAGCAGAATGCTTGCTAATCCTACTATTCTGAGACGATTGTGTGCTGTACAGCCAAATCCAGACTTATTCTGTTATTATTTTACTAAGTATTTTGGCCTGATAGACGTTAAGCTACATCTTTCCAGAATTCAATGATATTTAGATCAGCCAGAGGATCACACTGGATTTTCAAATACTAAGACAAAGATCAACTTTAAATGGTAGATCAAAGTGTGTAGCAATGGTTGCTGATGTTTAAGGGATATCTTAATGACAACATATTCATAGTATATGCCATCATAAGCAGTTTTGAAGATGGAGTTTTAATTGCTTTAGCCTGGTAAATTATAAGACATGTGCAAGGCCACTGACATAGAAATAACATTACTATGAGCAAGCATATTCAAATGAACAATAAAAAGGAACAAAATAAATAAATAAAATGGTCCTAGAACATTACCTTGAGAACTTTGCATGTATTGATAGCAAACCCAGAACTGATTTAACAGAATTTAATACCTGTCTGCCCTTCTGTTGCAGTAAGTTAATGACCTATGCAAAACAGGCACAAGCAACAAACGTGTATGTCTTATGGGAACAGAAGACAACAGTTTACCACATCAAAGACCTTGAGAGAACTACAAGGACAATTTCAGACAGACTGCATTGATACTTTAACAAAAGCAAAGTCTAAAGAGTTACAATGGTATTTATTTAAAAGAAGTTGCACAAGACAGCATACTGTTGTCAAAGTAAAAAACTTTAGCTGCAAGCAAATGTATTAGGCAGGCCTTTACTGATAACTGGTCAAACACCATATATGGCATATGCATTTTCATTGCAACTGAGATCAGTCTGAAAAGAGGAAAGAGGATATTTTGTACATGCAGACAGTTACAGAGATGAAGTATCTGATGTAGATGTAGGGACCTGCAAGCAAAGCTGGAGTTGTCTAAACATTGTTTTTTATGTGCTGTCAGTATATCTAGAGCTTGCAGAGAGGAACTGCAGATTTCTGTCTTTTTCATAGGTTTTGTTTTATGTTCGAATATTAAGATTACTGTTTTAAGTAAAGAACTTTGTACATTGTGATAAAAGAAGTGAAATGAAGTTATGAGTGCAGTCATTTAGCTGTGTAGTCAACACTGTCCCCTGGATTCATTAACACTTACTTACATGGTGTGTCCGCACAGTGTAAGCGTTACTGTACGGAATATGGCATCTGAGCAATCCAGTAAAAACGACTGCATGGACACCACTGCCTAATGCTAATTACCTCATTTGCTGTGAAAACCATGCAAATTAGGCAAATTAGTGATTCAGCAAGCAGGCAGGTGTCCTTGCAGGAACAGTGTTAGTTGCAGAAAAGTATTTGTCTACTAGCCAAATGCATTTCTGCAGATAACAAAATGATGGCATGACAGCTCCAAAGAAAGCATGTATTCTACTTATTAACCATGCCAATGGCCAAATATATGGCTATTTGCATTGAAAATAATTTAGTTTTTTAAAAATAAAAGTTTTATTTTTTTTGGCCAATTTCAGCCATTTAATTATAGGGCAGCGGCGTGCAAATGGGAAAATGGGAAAATAGAAAAAAAAGTAAAAAAAGCAATTTTCAGGGAAACATGCATTTTGCCATTATAGTCAATGGCATGCAGAATGAAAACAATACCAAGGAACAGTGGTTGCTAAGGGGAAAGGCTCAGTGTGAGTACAGTAACTATGGAGTAAGGCAGCAGGGTATGCAAATAAGTGGAATACTGAATCACAAATTTCTTCTAAGTGTCAACTGCACCTAACTGTGTAGGTGCTCTAACATGGCTGTGTAAGCAGGAGAAGTAGATGACATCAAAAGGGTGTGTGTCAAGTTTGCTGTAAGCACATTGAAGCTCTGCGGCCCGTGTTTGCCCTTAGCTAACCACAGCTAAGGAAGGGGGTGTGTCTGAGGCTGCCTAGCAGTGCTTACATTGCCTAAACAGGTGTGTGCAGCATGTGCTAGATCTTAAAAAAAAAAAAAACAGGAAATAGCAGAACTGTTTATATTTGAAAAAAAAGGGAGAACAGCAGAAAGAAGACAATCAAGGACAACTACCATAGCTGGCAGGTGGACTGTATCAGAATCAGCCAATTACACAGCCAGCAACCCAGCACACTACTATAAACTATGCAAACAGCTTTCAGTCTGTTTTTTCTCACAAACTATACACCACTGCTGTACACATTCAGGGAATTTTAAAATGACAAAACCAACGAAAAATGTTAGGGGCTGCTGTCACTTTGATCCATCAGTATGTACTGGAGGCTGAGGGTGGTGAGGAGGATAATGCTGACAACTGTCCCAGACCAAGGAGAAAATTGTACAGACCCAGTTTAACCTACCAGGGGCTACATGAGCTGGAGATAGTGGAGCACTACAGGGTGGACAGGGACAGGGACAATCTGCAGCAAATCATTGAGTTGTGCCGGTCTCACCTCAGACCCAGAGCCACCAGAGGGGAACACTTCCCAGTGGATACCAAGGTATGTGTTGCCTTAAGAATACTATCTACAGGTACCTTCCAAAGACCAACAGGGGATATCATGGGGGTCTCATAGGCATCATTATCCAGGGTACTCCAGCAGTTCCTGGATGCCATGCTACCACATGCTGGTGAGCATATATACTTTTCCTGCACCCCTGAGGAGTTGACCAACAATATGCATCTCTTCCACCATATAGCAGAATACGCTGAGGTACTGAGTGCTATAGACTGCACGCATATCCACATCAAAGCACCACCTGGTGACTAGGGTTAACCTAGATAAACCACTAGGGCTTCCCTCCATCAATTGCCAGGTTGTGTGCGATGTCCAGGGCATAATCATGAATGTGTGTGCTGGCAGCCCTGGAAGCTATCATGACTCCCACATCTGGCATTCCTCAGGGATTTGCCAGGGAGTGCGTCCCATATGGCCATCTGATGGGGGATGCTGGCTATGCACTGGAGCCATGGATGGTGACACCCATCAGAAATGCACACACACACACACCCACAACAGAACGCCATAATGAGGCACACGCATAAACCAGGATCATTACAGGGCATGTGTTTGGGATGCTCAAGTCATGGTTCTGCTGCCTTGACATATCTGGTAGAGCCTTGCAGTACTCTCCAGCCACATGTGCACACATGTTCATAGTATGTGCCATGGTGCACAATATAATCCTGTGGAAACAGCTGCAACAGGAACAGCACGGGGAAGGGCCACACAGCTTCCCAACATTGCCAAGGTCACCACAGGCACAGAGGGACATGGAGGAGGAACCTCTTGAGCCTGCCCCTGTAGGCCGACAGAGGCATTCCCAGTATGCCCGTACCTTGGCAAAAAGGCAATGCATAGCACACACACTGACACTGTAGGGGCCAAGGGACTGATATCTCTCTCTGACTCACACACACAGTAAAAGGGCTGCCAAACATTACACTACCTGTAGCGTAACATGTATAGGCAGTGTACTGCGTGCATCCAACATAGTCAGCCTCAAGCACTGTCCTCACAACTGCCTCAGGCACAAGGTAAGTCAGTTGTCCTAACAAAGAATGAACAAAGGAGCATGGTCTGATAGTATATATCTATGGTATTGATGCAAGCATGCAAGGGAATTGGGTGGCCATTTGGGATAGCAGCAGACAACTGACAGCTATGTGGGACAGCAGGAAATCCATGACAAATACTGAAATCACCATACTAGGCAGTAGTGCAGTAGTACTCAAGGTGACAACTCCCACTCCAGTACATGTGGGGTGGGGGGGCCAACTAACTGGGTGGCCATAGGTCACACACATGGATGTCAATGAGGGTTCCCATACCCACCCCCAGCCTCACCCAGCAGGACAGGTGTAGATGACCATAAAGAAAGGTCTAGCAAAGGCCCACAAATGCCAGCAATGGTGAACATCCCCCCTACAGATCTACACAGACATAGTACAACAGGTCTGGCAGTTGCAGTATGGTTCTGAAGGGTAAGAAGTTTGAAACTGAAATGTATGCCATTGCAATCTAACCTGGGTTCTCTACTGATATGCCTCCATTCTGCAAGATAGGGCACAATACAATACTAAATGGAAGCAAACAGTAAGTTAAATACCAGCACAGTCAGTAGAAATATGTAAAGTCGTCAGGTGTGCCCCCCCCCCCACCTACACAGAAATTTAGTAACATTTAAGTTTGTAGAGTAATATCAGTGGAGCACACATTGCCAGGCCTGTCCCAATCAACATGATAATTTGCTGCATGTCTACAATATGCGGGGGTCAATGTGTGAAGAATGTGTGTGGTTAATATTGTCAGGAAGTGGTCAGCATGTGCCTGTGGATGTTGTATCTCAGTGGCATAGGCACAGTGCTATGGTTGACAGGGCCATGTCCCAAGAACTGCAGTGCCAACTAATCTGCTTGTCAGCTATACCTACATTAGCAGTTATACACACTGTCTAGATGTCAATGTCAGTCACTGGTGAAAAGCTGGACAGGTCATGAACAGGAGGCCAGACATAGAAACAGTGCACAGGTGGAAGTACCCTACATGGTGCCTATCATAGCTCTCAACTGCAATCAACTTTGGAACAATGTATGGAGGTTAGCATCACATTTATTGTCACTCTACCATGAAGTATTGGTTGTCTGGTCAATCAGTGGAAGACCACAAAATCCACAGTAAAAAAATAATGACAGACTGATGTCCACACACAAGGTGGGACAAGGAGAAGGTCACAATTATACCTGTGAGGCAGGTGCCATAAGATTCCATATCACACATGCACTCAGGTCAGCCCCACCAACAGCCACAGGTATCACACTGGTCTGATCCTTGCTGTTGGGAATGATTTCAGAATGACCCTGCTGAGTATGGGAAGACACACATGATGCAGCGTGCTGAATCGGTGTCCAATGCAGGTGTGTTCCTAGCTGTAAGCAACGCGTCTATATCATATTATCATATGATGAAAAGAGCGAACGCTCTTTCATTGAACTGATAATATCGAAACAACAAAAAAGCGAACACATGGAACAGGGAATTTTTCCCCAGGGAAAATTTTTCTGCTCTGCAAAAAAAAAAGTTTAAACACAAAATAAAGTGGGAAAGCCCCCCATAACCACCTACTTAAATATACCAACTCCGAGATCACACCATACTGGAGGAAATGGCAAAGTCCCGAAGATGACCCACCAATTTTTTTTCCTGGAAAAAAAAATCGATGTTCCTTGACTTCATTGATTTTCTCCTTTCAACATTATCAGGTCAATGAAAGATCATTTGCTCATTTCATCATCTGATAATGTGATATAGACCCATAAGCAACACCCTGATGACACCCAGACTGATGGATCAATATGAACAGGAAGGATTGCCAGTAATACCTGACCCACTTACCCCTGTCACCCCAGGGGGATACACTGGCTTGCGGCCTGGGAACGTGTGAGTGTCAGAATGCACTACCCTGCTACAGATGGCCTACATCAGTCTCACATGGCCTACACACTTCTGGCAAAGGCCCATGCCTCACCCATTGTGCCATTGTAGGGAATGTCATAGGGTCCTAACTAACCACCTAACACAGTAAACAGAAAACAAATGAAAGGCCATGCTGCCAAATGCCAGTAGCATGCTTCTCAACCTCCTAGAGCAAGAACTGTGCACAAAGTCATAAGTATTGCTGGGATAAAGGCCCAACTATAGGGATACTTCTGACACATTGCTGTCATAATGTTAGGAAGAAGATAGAATAACAGAGATTGTATAAAAGCATGGATGTCATGGAGAGTGTGAAGTCTGAAACTCTAATGTCTGGTCATAATTCCCCTTGACTGCAAACCCCTGAGGGAATAGCAACAAGCCTGCCTGTAAACCACAATATGAAGGGAAACTGACCAAATATATGAGGCATGGCTCTGGATAACCTGGGAGAATCTGTACAGTTGAGAGATATGCCCACACCAGGATATGAACTGTCAGGTAAGATAAGAAATACACAAGGTGACCCCCAGCCAGCATACCACCAAGGTGCTGGACCATTTACACAGCTCCATCAGTCAGTTGGCTGTAGCAACCCCTCCACAATGTCTAGATTGTGCCAGAATGTCTAACCTTTGCCTCAGAATATTGGCCTGTGCATCATCCCTCTTGTATTTATCTTGTAAATAACTGATCAACCAATGATATCTGTCAGTAGTTGATGACACAATACATTACAGTGTCACACATTACATGCCAGAAAATCTCTGCTAAAACCAACCATGTTACAAGCAACAAAAACAGTAACAAGAACCATAGTTATATTTGTAGGTTAATGATTTTGAGGCAATTCACACTCAGTACACGTCCCATTGCCCTACTTTAGCACTCCTGCTGATGTCTGTCAAGTTTAAAGATCTCTTTGGTCAGCCCTCATATCTGTAATTTCTGTGGTGCTTGCAATAATTGCTTAATACTACAGTGCAACAAACTAGTTAGGTAGGAGTTTTAATCTCAGTCCTGGCAAATGTAAAAGTATGTCTGTGTGTGAGTGTGTGTATATCTGTAGGTTAAAGTATTTTGTGGCCGTCCACAACCAGTAGGCTTAAAGTGCTATACTTTACAAGGGCTGTTGCCATCTCTCACCTTAGAAGTATGTTGGGATGCCCTTCAACCTCTAAGCTCCGTGGTTCATGCAATAAATGCGTAAAACTGTAGTAGCAATAAGTGGATAGGTAGGTGTTTGAATCTCAGTCTTGGCAAATGTGTGTGTGTGTGTGTGTGTGTGTGTGTGTGTGTGTGTGTGTGAACCATATCCATTTGGGGGGTGGGTTTTGCAAAATTATTGTGTAGTCCACGCAGTACACATCCAAATGTCCACTGTACAGGGCCCACTGTTGTCAACCACTGTAGTGGTATCTGTGGACACTCTGCAGCCCTATAAGCTGTGTGCCATGTGAAATAACTATGTAACAGTATGGACTCAAAAATAAGATAGGCAGGGCTTCTAATCCTTTAATACCATTCCCCACTCAGGAATCATAGACAAACACACCCATCTAGGCATCAACCCCTATGTCACTTGGTGGGTTGCAAACTGTCTCATGCATGGAACCCACAGTGCGAAGGCAGCCGACTCCTTGTCAGACTGCCAACCAGTAATGAGGGGTATGGTCCTGGGTCCCCTCATGTTTATCTATGTCTCTGACATCCAGCTCAACACAAAGGGACGCTGGCTGACAATGTGTGCAGACAATTGCAAGGTGGATGCTATGTGTACATCTCCATATCATATTGACATCCTGCATAAAGTCCGCACTGAGACCTCTAACTGTTGTCAGAACCCTGGCCTTAGGCTGAATGGAAAGAAATGTTTTGTAATGCCCTGTGGAATCAATGTAGTTTCCATGAATTAACACATTGCTGGTAGTCCAATGGATACAGATGTCCTTATAAGAGGCCTGGGAACACAGGTTGATAGTGACCTCTCTTATGATCACCAATTTGCTACTGTGGGCAGAAATACATTCTATGTGGCACATCTCATAACTAAGGGAATTTCATCCAGGAAGGAAAAGGTCAATGTCTCCCTCTACTCTCCCCACATTAGGCCAACCATCATGTACAATGGTCCATTTGCCATGTAGCTCGCTAGACACCTGCAACAACTGTGGAGGCTGCAAGTGTACCTTCCAAATAGGATCCTAGCCCTTAAACAACTGCCTATATGGACAGAGCTCAATGCCTCCAAGTATTCTCGGCCACATCTTGGGTACTTGCAGGAAATTCCTGCTTGACTAACAAGGCCATGTCTGGGCAGTTGTGTTAGGAATGTCATATCTAGTGAAACTCCAATCTGTATGCACCACATGCATGGATACCTCAGCCTCATTACCACAATCAACAGAACATGCTGGAGGACAGGTCCATAACCCAGAGAGTGGCCACATTATGCAATATATGTCACATACATGTCATTCAGCGCACCTCACTGGCCCACTTCAAGAGAAATCTGGATGAGTGGATGGGGAATTTAACTGTCACCCTGGGCATCATTCAAGTGGCAACAGTCAATAGACACACTGGGAACAAATGTCAGGTGGCATGATGCCAGGTTACTCCCATGGGCTAGGCTTGTCATGGCTCCATGCCCATTAGCCTGGTACACACCTATGAAAACATGATCCTATAAATTCCAGTACTGGCAAATGTGTGTTTGTGCATTACTGTGTATACAGATGTTTGTGAGTGTGTAAACTTGTAGGTGAAAGTACTTTGAGGCCCTTCTCACGCACTAAACCCCCCATTGCCATACTTTGCAAAGGCTGGTGATGTTGTCACTTTAAAGGTACCTTGTGACACTCTTCACCTTATAGGCTCCCTGGTGCTTGTGTTAACTGCATAACACTGTAGTACTAATAATTACATAGGTAGGGGTTCTAGTCTGAGTCCTGGCAAATGTGAGTACATGTGTGTATGTATGTGTGTGAAAGTGTTTGTAAGCATGTATATGTGTAGGAGATATCATTTTGAGGCATCACTCTCACAGTACACTGAACATTACCATACTTTACAAGGGCTGGTGATGTTGCTCATCTTAGAAGAGATATAGAACAGTCTGCACCCTATCATCTCTGTGGTGTGTGCAATAAATGAATATCACTGTAATAGCAATAACTAGATAGGTAGTGGTTCTAACCTCAGTCGGGGCAAATGTGTGATTGTGTGTGTGTGAGAACAGTATCCTCTGTTTGAGTGAGTACTATATCCATTGGGGGTATGGGTTTTCCATTTTTAGACCATAGTACTCCCAGTACATGACCCAAGGTCCACTGTATGAGGCTCACTGTCTCCATCAACCATAGAGGTATCTGATGACACTCTTCAGCCCAATAAGGGCTGTGCTGCATGCAGGAACTATGTAACAATATGGATTGACTAACGAGATAGGCAGGACCGCTATCCTCAGGTCTGGCAAATGTGTGTATGACTGTATCTGTGTTGGTCATTGTATATATTTTTGTAGAATAGAGTATTTTGAGTCCAGTCTCTCCCAGTACATCTCCCATTGCCATACTGTAGCATACAATAAATGCCTAATACTTCAGTAGCACTAACTAGATAGGTAGGGGTTCTAATTTCAGTCCTGACAAACATGTGTGTGTGCAAGACCAGTATCCTGTGTGTGTTTGAGTGAGGAATATATCCATTGGGTGGCCATGCTTTACAATTTTAGGCCATCATACTTGCAGCACACGTCCTACATTCCACTCTACGAGGGCCACTTTATACATCAACCATAGAGGTATCAGTACACACTCTACAGACCTATAAGACCTGTGCTGCATGCAACAGCTATGTAGCAGTATGGAATTAGCAGCTAGAGAGGCAGGGCTCCTAATCACAGTACTGGCACACTTGTGTGTGTGCATTGGTGTATACAGCAGTGTTTGAGGATGTGTACACTTGTGCATGACATTATTATGAAACCTGTCACACCCACTACACCACCTATTGCTATACCTTACAAGGGCACGTGATGTTACTCACTATACACATACTTTGCAAACTCAACACGCTATGAGCTCTGTGCCACCTGTGATAACTGCCTAATACTGTATACCACTAAGTAGATGTGTAGGGATTTCATACCCAAAACTGAAAATTGTGATTGTGTGTGTGTGTGTGTGTGTGTGTGTGTGTGTGTGTGTGTGTGTGTGTGTGTGTGTGTGTGTGTGTGTGTGTGAACAGTATTCTCTGTGTGTTGGGTCAACACAATACCCTCTGGGTGTGTGGGATTTACAAATCTAAGGTGTGTTCTACCCACTACACTTACCATTGTCCACTGTACAAGAGCTGCTGACATCAGTCACCATACACTTATTTGTATACACCCCTCAGCCCAATTAGCTATGTGGCACATACAATAACTGCTATACAGACCTGTTAATTGTGTACAGCTGTACCCTGGATGTGACACACTCAATGTGTTACCACACTGCCATACCCCATGTAGATAATGTTTGCAGGGCCACATCCTGCTGACACACAGACACCTAGAACACAAACAGAATACATTATGGAGACCACATTCAGTCAGCATTTATAACAACACTAATGCATCATGGCTGCACAGCTACACACTCTGATGTGTAATCATTAAACATGCTGGCTGACAACACTTTAGACAGCATTACATTGCTAAACTAAATTCACTCAGTGCATCAGAACCATATTAGCATGTCCCTGCATCAATGGCATGGATGACAGAGATGTGGCACAGATATCATCATATGCACAGGGTGTGATGTGAGTTTGCCAGAGATCTAGGCTGGGCCATTTGGTTGACATCATGTGTGTGTGTTTGAGGGGTGTTCAGTAAATGGGTCATGCAGAGGTGGAGTGTGTAAGTCTTGAGGTGACCTGGCTGTGAAGGTGATGTGCGTGTTTATGAATGCACACAGGTCACGCCATGTGGCTGCCCTACATAGGGGTATGTTGGACAGCTGTGGACCATACATGGCAGGGTGTATAGTTCACCATCTCTGGCCACGGACATGGGAAATGGGCCTGTCAGGGGACACAGTGGCACCACCATGCCCAAGGCCAGATGCAGTACTACTCCCCAATGATGACTGCTGTCTGCTGGATCCATGTCCCTGTTGGGTCCAGCCAGAACCATGTGCCCATAGCCTGCTGCATTGTGGTGAGGGCAGCAACCTCTGCAGTCATGCTGCTGGTACTGCTACTAGAGGGCAAGATGTTGCATGGCCACGTGGACCCTTAGCTGTTCGTGGTGCTGTCCTACATCCACGTGGCTGACAGTCAACTCCCACCACATGCTCGAACACAGACATTCCACTATCAAGGATTACCACCACCTCACCCAGCCATCTATCCATGACCTCAGCATAATAATGGTGGGCGTCAGCAGGACCATGGATATTGTCACTCATAGCAGAAACAGTTGCATTCGCGACCCTGAGAATCTGTCTGGTGTTACATTCATTACATGCCTGTACCTCTATGATGGTCCAAAACATGTGTCTGATGACACCTGCTGTGGCACATATGACAGGGGTATTATGGGCAGCAGTCCTCCTTCGAGCAACCCTGTCCGCCTGTGTGGGACATCGCCTGTTATCTAGCTATGGCTGGTGTCTGCAGGCACACTTGCCATAGTCATCACACTTGCCTGTCCCATGCCACCACCCACTGACTGTCCCTTATCTATGGCCACTGGTGATGGGGTATGTGTGGGCATTGTGGCCTTGTGCGGGGATGGGGTGGACAACAGTGGGATGTCAACCAATTGCACAGATTCAGCCCCTGACAACCCCCCCCAGTGCCTCACTATGCCTATCATCATTGCAGAGTTTGCAGAGACACTGACATTAGTTTCCAAGTGGGAGGGACCCCCACCCCATTGCCACCTGTGAGTGGAAGGCAATATATGTAAATTAATACCTGTACATTATGGTTGGCTGCCACACACACAGGCACGCACATAGACATGCACACAGACACTTACAAGTGAGGTGGCACAAAGCTATTACACAGACCTCACATTACCCAAAAGGTGACATGCATGACACACAGCTTTCAGCATCATGCATTGCAGCCATTCTTAATCCTTGTTACTAGCAATATACATCTCTGGGATGCATGAGTACTGGATATGATAAGTGTACACATCCCTGTTAACATGCCAGGCTCTTGTATTATATAAAATGAGACCACAATACTGCATTCAAAATATTACCCACCTTAAATGTGACATATGACTTGTGCAATCCAATCAAGAAACAAACCAATGTGTTCGTTGTGAAATATACTGAGTGAGATGTGTATGATATGGTGGTTGCATACGTGTGAACACCCTTAAATGAATGTTTTTTTGATGCACCTGTTAAGTGACCCACAGCAGTCACTCTTCCTGGGAAGGGGTATATCAGCATGGCACATCTTGACTTGGCATTATTTGGACAGTCTTCCCTGCAAAGGTCTCCCAACTCTGTCAGATTGCAAGGCCAGCTCATATGCACAGACACTGGAGGTCACACTGGGGTTTACTATTGGTGTTAAGTCTTGGCATTGTCTGGCCCAATTCATACCCCTGATTGCATTCAGGTGGACCCATTCTTAGGTAGCTTTGGATGTATGCTTCAGGTCAATGTCATGTTGGAAGCTGAAACCCCTCTCCATCCTCAGCTATCTTGCAGATGCTTGACTGCTTTGGCCCACACGTGAGTGTTATTTGGAACTGTTCATAATTCCCTCCATCATGCCTACAGGCTTAGTTCCAGCTACTGAACAGCAACCCCAAAGGAGGGCACTGCCACCAGTAAGCTTCAATGTGTGGATGGTGGTCTTCAGGTGAAGTGAGATGTTGCTTGTGCACCATACGTACCTTTAGGGATAGTAGCTGTACGTTTGAACCTTGGTCTCATTAAACCATTACACATTTCAACACATGCCTTTGGGAGACTTGATGTTATGTTTTGTTACTTGTACACAGCCCTAGATGGTGTTTGCTGTGGGTAAATGGTTCTGTCTACTGACCCTACCCCATAGGCTAGACGTATGCAGAATCAGGGCAATTGTTGCCACATGTACTACACAACCAATACTTGCCAGAGATTCCTGTAACTTCCTCAGTGTTGCTGCATGTTTCCTGGCAGCCTCCCTGACCAATTCTCGATATGTCTTTTCATCTATTTCGTAAGGGCATCTGGTTCTTTTCAACAGCACTGTTGTTCCATATTTAATCCAACTTTTGATGACTGTCTCCACTGTGTTCTGTGGTATATGCACTGCTGTGGTAATGTTGTTGTACCCTACTCCTGACTGATACCTTTCAAATATGAAATCCCTTTGATGATTTGTAAGATGTGTGCAAGCCATGGCTGCTTCTGTTACAGGCAACTGAGCTAATGTCATGAATACACTGCTCGGACATTGGACCATTCTGTGTTACACTGAGTCCCTGTACTTGATGGCAGGTGTGTACCCAAGCAGAGTGAATGCTGTCAGTACATCACAAGCTGCTTTCACAATATGTTATTTGGAGGGTGTGCACACATATACATCCAGTGTATTGTAAGGTTTGTATACCCATATTTTATGCCCTAACTTAATTTTCTGTTTTACAAGTTAATTGTTCATGTTATGTTCACATTACAGGTTGGAAAAGGTGTGGAATGTAATATTGTGGTCTCTTGTTGTATATATCAGAAACACTTGGCATCTTAACAGGAGTGTGTACACTGTTGCAGCCACTGTAAAGGATTAATGTTTCATACATGTCCCTACCATGCCCCCCCCCCGCCATTTTGTTGGTCTCTGTCCAGACGTCTTGCACTGACAGGTTGTGAGTTATGCTACAGGAATGTTACATACCCTTCAGCTAGGCCCCCGTGGTGATCACTGTGATGCACTGCAGTCAACACCATCACAAGTGAACCTGCACATCAAGCAATATGGCTAGGTGTGACAGTTGTGTGCATGACAAATAGCATGGCCTTAACATGCCTGGGGTATAGGCAAACCACAACAAAACAATTCTATACTCACCAGCTACAGGCTGCTGTCCCACTTGTGGACCAGAGGGACCTAAATAGTTGTGGGAGAGAGGTACTGTCAACAGACTCACATGTGGCCTTGGTACAGGGTGGAAGCAGCACATTAATTTTACAACCTCTAATACTACAAAATATGCTGCCCCTAACCATAGATGTGCACTTCTGTGCATTACAAAACCCTGTCCACAACTGCTATCTTATCTGACATATGCATGTAGATACTCTACAGATACAACTATGTATGTTACAGTACTCTAGTAATGTGCACTGGGGGCCTTACCTGCATACTCTTCGTCCATTGTGTGGGTGCCACCCACCTCCACAATGTTGGATTCTGGATCCTGTTGTATGGTTAAGGTGGGTGCCCCAAGGTTGGTGAGGAGCTCCTCAATAGGTGTCAGTGGGGCCTGCATGGCTGGGCCCCCACCTGTGTCTAAGCGGTCCCTGGCTATGGCAGCAGCCCTTCACCAGGGATTGCATCTGATGTCGGTTGCACGATGCCAGACCTACACATAGGTTCATGTGTGCAGGCCAACATCTTTTACACTGTGGACTAGGTCATTCCACATGGCAGTCATCTCCCGCAGATATTGTTGGCCATGGCCAAACATGACTCCATGGTTATGGATAATGGCTTCTATTATGATAGCTGTCTCAGCCTTTGTATACAGTGGAAATCTAAGATGCTGCATACCACCTGGAAGACATAAACAGGGAAACACATCATAGGACCTCATACAGTTGTCAACAGTATGGACAGAAATTGCACATCCACAGTGGATATTTGTTACCACCACTCACAACTACATCATACCCCTCTAATCTATCAGAACAATATCAGCGCGCATTGCACTCCTGGCCCTAATGTGTCATATTACCCCAATGATGGACAGTTAATTGCATAATCTTCTATTCCCCATTCATTTCTGTGTAGAGGGATGACAGTGGCCACTTCCATGTGGATGGGATAAGGATGGTGCTGAGGCTGTGTTTGGTTACAGTGTGTGATGGAACTGTGAGCATATGCCTGAGTTCATGTAAATCAAATGCCCTGCTCAATAACAATGCAGACATACTCATCACAAAGGTCCAAGTCAAGAAACACAAATCTATAAACATTGTTTGCATCTATATTCCCCCTGGTGACAACACAAATACCTTGGAGAGTATCCTACAAATGGCTGTCTACTAACTGCCCCCAGGATACTATTATTCTTGGGGACGTTAATATTGACTGGAATACCTGCTCTGCAGACTTCCCCTCCACCCATATAAATTTGCATGGCTTCTCCCAGATAATCTCTTCACCTACCAGAATCAATAAGCCTAACAATAAGGAAAGTATCCTAGACTGGATATTAATAAACAACCTACCCCAGATATACCAAACAGGCACCCTACCTGAAGACTTTAATGATCACTCCCTTACCTATATAATCAGAAAAAGAAATGACATCCCTCATTAATCTACCTTCAAAACCATTAGAAATACTAAGACCTTTATTCAGACTAATTTCCAGAATGAACTTAACTCATGCAACTGGTCCAACCTAACACTACTTCCACTAGATGAAGCAGTTTCATACTTTAACTCTACATTTCTTGTTATCCTGGACAACCATGCTCCCAAACGTACTATTAGAGACAATAACAAAGTTGCACCATGGCTGTCCATTGATACAAGACAAAAGATTATTAACAGAAACAAGGTGTGGACCTCCTAGAGAACCACTAAATCCACAAAAGACCACCTCTTATATAAACAATTGAGGAATGATACTAAGAAGGCCATTGTGCTAGATAAAAAGAGATACTACTGCAATCTACAACAAAAACACCAAAGCCAGCCACAAAAATTCTGGTCAAGCATAAATAAACTTCTCCACCCAGGTCAATAAACTACCCTTACCCCCCTAACTGCCCTCCAACAACCTCCTAAAATTGTTGCCAACACCTTTAATACTTTCTTTACTGAAACAGTGCAATCCCTAGCCAACAAACAATCTCCCAATATACTATCACCAATCCCATGCCTGATAATGAAATCCCCTTCAAGCTTGATCCAGTACCAACATCTTTTATTAAGTCCCTACTTAAGAAACTGAAACCTACCACCCTCTCAGCAGACCTACTACCTGCAGGATATGTCCAAAAAGCTTCTAATGAAATAGCATACCCCATTTCAATTTTAATCAATAGAAACATTCAGAAGCTTATATCCTCTCCATCTGGAAAATCTCCCACATTATTCCTCTACACAAAGGGGGAAATTCCACTGAACTTTCAAATTACAGGCCTATAGCCATTCTGTCTCCCTTGGCTAAAATAATGGAAAAATGTATCCATAAGCAACTTCTTGCCTATCTGAATCAAAATTCTCTCCTAGCCCCCTCCCAGCATGGATTTAGACCCTGCCATAGTACAACCTCAGCCCTTCTCTCCTTCTCTCACACAATAAATCAAAACCGTAATAACAACAAGCTCTCTTCTGCCCTTTTCATAGATGTATCCAAGGCATTCAATATGGTAAACCACCAGCTCCTCTTAGACACACTAAAATCACTCCCCATAGATAACCTAGCAATTAACTGGTTTCATTCTTACCTAAGTGACAGACAACAAGCTGTACTATGGAAATAGATCTATCATCCCTTTTACCAGTCACTCTTTTAGTCCCTCAAGGATCTATATTAGGTCCCCTCCTATTCTCCTTATTCATTAATGACCTGCATAAAGTCATCCCAAATGCAACTTGTATTCAGTATGCAGATGAGTCCACTTTAATCTGCTCTGCCTCCTCCCCCTCAGATCTACAAGCTTTATCACAAATCACTTTCAACCAAGTATAGAACTGGCTCAGACCACTACTAAACCCAAACAAAACCCATTGCTCTTCTCCCCCACTCGCAAGATCCCCACACCACCTCTCACAATAACATCAAACAATTGCACCATAATTTCCCCAGAAGCTAGTACTAAACTACTGGGAGTAATCATTGACAACAACCTTAAGTTCAATGCTCACATAGACAAAACTATTAAAACAGTTAACAAAAAACTAGGCTCTTTATACAGGATTAAGCAATTACTAACCCCATCTACAAGAACTGTTATTGCCCGTACACATCTGCTATCGACCCTTTTTTATGCTTAACCCATCTTTGCTAACCTATGCAAATCAAACATCAATAAATTGACTAGCTGCTGCAATAATATTGCCAGATTTGCCACAGGGTCAGCTTATAGAACCCATCACTGTGGTAACCTTCAATCATTAGACTGTCTAGAATTATCCACCCAACTGCAATATAACAAACTAACAGTTGTTCATAAAATTCTCTACCAACCAAACAGTACACCCATGCTGAAAAATATTATCACGCCCTATAGTAACCTAAAGACCCTTTGCTCTTCTGACAAAATGCTAGAACAAACTGTTAAAACCAACAATTCAGCTGGTGCATCACTATTCTCCTACTCTGTCGGAAAAAAACTGGAACCTTCTTCCTTTGGAACTCAACAATGACTCCCTCCTTATCCCAATTCAAAAAACCTCTTAAGAAATACCTAAAAATGCATTGGTTTGTCCATGTACAAACCCTGACTAACCCCCACACAAACAGAATCAATAAATGAGAACATCATTGCAAGAATAAATCTTTGATCCTCTAACTGCTTAGAATTTTGTAAATCTCTCTACTACTGAAAGATTTAAAGTTAAGATGATACCATGTATGTTAGCACCTTTTGTTACAATTTCCCTCTTTTTAAGATAAAATCACTATTTCTTTCTCAGACACTAACTTCTAACCCATCCTGTGTGTATGTGAGTAGAAATTGTACCTGTCTGGATACATTGTTAAAAAAGAAAATTTCAGTTTTGTGATAATTCACTGTAATAATTTCACTGTAATTACATTAGTTATGTACACTTGGAGTTTTTCTCCCCGGGCCTCCTTTGAAAATGGACCTGTATCCAGTCAGACTTTCCTGGTTAACAAATGTAAAATAAATAAATAAAAAATGTAGGATGCAGACAAGTATGTAATTAGGCCCCATGGAGACATGCTGTTGTTGCCTTTCAGTAGGCAATATGTACCTGCTCACTGTTGATGAGGGGAGGGGTGCGGTTGATGTGCATATCCCCCTATACGGATGGGAGGGACAGGGGGGTGATGCTCACACCTAACCTGTCTGATGCAGGTTGTCTACAGCCATGGCATGTGTGTATGAGGTGTATGAGATGTAATTTGCCACCAGTACAGGGTGAATTGTGTTGTTGCCTCTGAGACTGACAACATATGTGGAGACACCCTTGTGATTGACCTTGGCGGTATAATTATGTCTGATTTGTACTCATAGTTAGCCTTACATGGAGTCACCTGTGACCTTACATGCTTGTTCAGATAGAGTCTGACATGCTTCCAAGTTGTTGGCTGCACCTATGTGGCCCTGTCCAGCCAATATAGCAACCTATTATGTGGTTTGTGTATTGCTGCTGTCCACCAAAGGGGAATACTCTACCTTGGTGGAGGTGGGATTTACAGGTCAGGTATTGCTGAGTCTATACAGCTACAGTGGATATAAAAGTGTACACACCCCTGTTACAATGCCTGGTCTTTGTGCTATCGTAACATTATGTGAAGATATTTGAAGGCTGCCAGCCTAGCCAGATAGAATTTTGTAGATAATTCTGTCATTTGTAAATATTAATATATTGTTGAAGAAAATATTAATATGTCACAGGCTAATTCTCTTAAATGGAAAAAATGGTGTTAAATGTTGAACTTCAAAAATGTAACCACATTGCACTCTGCTGGAGGAACGTTGATAAGTCAAGCATTGTATAATCGTTTGATCTCAAAACTCAGAGCCGAGATGTCTGAATGAAGGAATTCTTCCTATTGTTTTGAGACCAGAGTTAATGGCTAGAATTTACATGTATAATGTCTTTTATTGCTCTGGCTTCCTGACCAGCTGCAAGATCAAAAGGGATGTTACACTCTGAGTTTCTGTTAGCCTGGGAAATTGAGAATAATGATGTAATCTGAAATGAGTCAATGGTACTGTGTTATCAATTTAATGACAGAGAAAGAGAGAATCAGAGCATTTTGCATTTGTTTTCAGAACTGACAATATAACCAGCACTGCCTTGCTCTATATGTAAGTTTATCTCAGAACTCTGTTTGCTCTTAGAAATAGCTAGGAAATAGGAATATTAAACTAGTTGTTTTCTGTATTTTTGTCAGAAACATTTCTACTCTATTATTTTAAGCATTTCTCTGTGATCTCTGAACTCTTGACTAGAACAGTGTCGTAAGACGTATTGTTTTGGGTTTTTATTATTTATTATTAAATATTTTTAAACCTTTCAATTGTTTTTTGTAGAGAAATTTAAGCTCTAGAGTAAATTGTATATATATATATATATATATATATATATATATATATATATGTATACATATATAGTGATACTGGCCAAGCCACTCCAATATGCCTTACAAAGTTCTGGTCACACTTACTAACTGGATAATAATATTCCACAGTAATAATTGGACAGCCTTTGATAAGGGCCTTATTAGTAGTTGATATTAGTGGTTGATAGCAAGTGGTACTACCGTATGATCTGGGCAAAAGGGGAATTGCTGGAGAACCTGTGCCAGCCTTCCTCAGGAGTGTCTGTGTGGTTTTATATAACTCATATCTCAAAGTGTGTGTGTGTGTGTGTGTGTGTGTGTGTGTGTGTGTGTGTGTGTGTGTGTGTGTGTGTGTGTGTGTGTGTGTGTGTGTGTGTGTGTGTGTGTGTGTGTGTGTGTGTGTGTGTGTGTGTGTGTGTGTGTTTGTGTGTGTTCATGCCAGCTACTTGGGCAGGGACACGAAGTGCTGGTTGGACAGAGAGGGTGCTTTAGGTTCTAGCTTGACCACTAGGCTGGGATCTGGACCCTATAGCTGTGCCAGTGGAGAGTCTTATTGGGGATCTGGAGAGAAAGGGAGAAACCAGCTCCAGACTGACTGTGATCTATGTGTGCTCTTAAGGGAAATTGTACTTTACTGTGTGTGTATTTTTTATCCTTCCCAATGTGGATGTCCCTCACTGGTGTTGGTGGTGAGTACTGGGGCTCCTTGATTGCTGGGCCAGTGCATGGGCATCACATATTAATTGTTTGGCAGTGGTGGGATATCCACACCACATATTAATTTGTTGGCAATTGGCTTGTAGTGGTGTGGATAGTGAATTCCTGTAGCTTGTGTACAGTAATTACTGAAGGTGTTTTTGTACTCTAAATCAGCCACACAGTGAATGTTCATAGTTCAGATCACAATTATTTTATTTCTTTTGTTAGCTTAGTTAGTCAGGGAGAGCAGGCAAGCATGTCAGCAGAGGAGTATGGAAAGCTGACAAGGAGCCAGTTGGCTGAGATGTGTCAGACTAAAGGACTGGTGCAGGGAAACCTGACTAAGGCAAACATGATTGCAGCTTTGGTCACAGCTGCAGCAGAAAACACCAACCAGGAGGATGATTAGACTGGCCGTGGAGATGTACAACACTCAGGGAATATAAAGCTCAATCTTTGTGCAGATGACTTAAAAATCCATCTGGAGCTAAAGAGACTTGAGTTGCAGGCCAGGGATTTGGGAATAGAAGCTGTGGAAAAGGAGCAGCAGAGGCAGCACGAAAAGGAGATGCTGACTCTTCGCCAGAGTCATGGAAGTAATAGGGAAGGGAGTAACTGGACTCCAGAAGCACAAAAGGTCAGTAAATTTCTTCCACAGTTTACAGAGGGGATAATTTTAATAGTTTCATTCATATGTTTGAGAGGGTATGTAAACAGTGTGATGTTGACCAAAGGCTCTGAGTACGGTTCTTGACCCCCTTACTCCATGGTAAAGCTGTAACTATTTTGTTCAAAATGTCTGACATTGACTGTTTTAATTATGCTGCTGTTAAGAATTGTTTGTTAGAATTATTTAAGCTAACACCTGAAACTAAGTTTTTGTGAGCATAGACACAAGGCAGATGAAAGTGTGTGTGAATATGTTGCTGAACTGAGCACTTATTTTCATAGGTGGGTAAGTGGATGTCAGGTCACCACTTTTGAAGAGCTGGCAGACCTCTTGTTGAGGGAACAAGCCCTTAGCACTTTGCCTGAGGACATAAGGATCTGGTTAGCTGATAGACAATGTGCTACTTTAAAGGAGTTGGGGAAGAAGGGAGACCTATTCCTAGCAAGCAGGGCATCCCTGAACATGAAAGGAACCTCCAAGACTGCTCATGGGTCTAAAGGAACCCATGGTGGGCAGCCCAGACTGCCCCAACAGAATCTGCCAGTAGCAGAGGAAGCCACTAGTCCAGGTACATGTCCAGGACCTAGAGTTAAATGTTTTGAATGCAACCAGTGGGGCCATGTGGCTTACAGATGTCCATGGAGGCAAGGTGGGAAACAAAAGCTGAGGGAGCCAGCAAGTGGGAAAGACAAAATGCCAACCGTAGGTTGTCTTGAGACAAGGGTACCAATCTACCACAAGAGGTTATATCCTATTGTAGTGAATGGCAAAGAGGCCACTGCTAAGAAAGACACAGCCTCTGGCATAACCATTGTGAAGCCTGCAATGGTTACAGAGGAACACTACTTGTCAGGACGATCTACTCCAGTCAGAGCTTTAGGAAGGATCCCATTCAAAATGCCTTTGGCTAGGGTTCACCTTGACTGGTAGGGTGGAAAAGGAAGCCACAAAGTAGGTGTGTTTGAGGATATCCCTGCAAATGTCCTGATAGGGAATGATTTGAGTGTGCAGTACCATGTGCTTGTGCAGTTAACCGCAGTCAAGCTTGGAGACAAGCAGATGAGTCTGGTAGCCTAGGGGTGACCCAGACAAACTGCATACTTGCAGCCAGGACTGTTGAGGTGGTTACTTCAGGGAGGGAGCTACTCTGTAGCAGTGAGATTGAAGGTGAGCCAAAGCTGCTTGTGGGTACTGATGTTTCCTTGGACAGAGTGACTGCAAAGGTAGAGGTGAGTAGTAGTACTCAGGCTGACAGTGAGGCACCGCTGTCAGAGGATGCCAGACTTCCTGTAGAAGGGGAGCTCTGAAGGGTTACAAAGAGAGAGTTGAAACGGGCTCAACTCTCAGACCCTACATTGCAAGGCCTGAGGCAGGTAGCTAGTAAGGCACCTGATTCTCAAGGGAAGGGGGGAATCTGTATACTGAGACAAAGGGTTACTGTATAGAAAGTGGACCCCTGATGGAGGGCTAGAAGGTGTGGTTCTGTGTGGACTACAGGGAATTAAATAGTCACACAGAGTCAGATGGTTACCCCACACCTAGGACAGATGAGGCCTTAGAGCAGCTGGTTGGGGCTAAGTATCTTGCAAACATTGATCTTACCAAGGGTTACTGGCAGGTGCTCTTCACTCCCAGTGCTAGAGAGAAGTTAGCCTTTTTGACTCCTTTTGGCTTGTATGAGTTCACAAATATGCCCTTTGGGATGAAAATTGCCCAAACAACTTTCCAGAAGCTGGTAGATCATATTCTAGCAGGAGGGTTTGCCCTTGCGTACCTAGATGATATTGCCATCTACATCCATTCCTGGCAAGAGCACCATCAACATGTCAGGGAGGTGCTGGGCAGACTACAGAGGGCTGGGTTGATTATTAAGCTGAGCAAGTGTCAGGTGGGTATGGCAGACGTCTCCTACCTGGGACATAGAGTGGGGAGTGGCAAGATCAGGCCAGAACCTGCCAAAGTAGAAGCCATTCAGGCATGGCCTGCTTTTACCAAAAAATCAGGTGAGTGTATTCTTAAGGACAGCAATGTACTACAGAAAGTTTGTCCTCAGTTATAGTACTATAGCTTCTTCCCACACAGACCTAACAAGGAAGAACAGGCCAGATAAGGTAGGATGGACCCCAGCATGTCAGCAGGCATTCCAGAAGCTTAAAAAGCTTAGGGAGCACCCCCTGTGTTAGCCAGTCCAGATTGCAGTAAAAAAATTATTGTGCAGGTGGATGCTTCGAAACATGGGGTGGGGCCTGTACTTAGCCAGATTTCTTCAGCAGGAGAAGAGTACCCAGTGGTTTATCTCAATCATAGGCTCCAACCCAGGGAGGAATGCTATGCAGCTGTAAAAAAGGAATGTCTAGCCATAGTGTTGGCACTGCAGAAACTTCAGCCTTATCTGTATGGAAGAAAATTTACTGTAGTTACAGACCACAATCCCCTATATGGTTAAACAGAGCCAGCCAGCAAAATGCCAAGTTGCTAAGATGGAGCCTAAGGTTGCAAGCATGTGATATGTCAGTGCAGCACCACAGTAGGATTAGCAATGCCAAGGCAGATGGGCTCTCAAGACAGGGAATGGGGTAAGGTATACTCAGATAGACATAACCCATTCAAACAATGTTTCTCAAGGGTCACTTGAAAAACTAGTTTGAGTTCTCCGTGGGGGGGGGGGGTGAGATATGTGAAGATACGTGGAGGCTGCCAGCCTAGCCAGACAGAATTTTGTAGATAATTCTGTCATTTGTAAATATTAATATAAGCCACAGTCTATTTCTCTTAAATGGGAGAAAATGGTGTTAAATGTTGAACTTCAAAAATGTAACCACATTGCACTCTGCTAGAGGAAAGCTGACAAGTCTCGCATTGTATAATTGTTTGATCTCAAAACATTTCTGTTTTATGTTAGTATGGCACACTGTATTTACAGTCTTGCTGCTCAATCATACCTCTCAACCTGTTTAAGCAGGACATGTGGACAATGGCACACATAAATAGGTGGCAAAGGCTCATCAATACTGACACCATATTAATATTGCTGTAACATACATATGTGAGTTGATTGCACAGTAGGCTTCACCATCACAGTGATAACCTGGAGGATGTCCGACATTCATAACTAGGCTATTATGTAACAATGTCATTGTTCACAGACTTGCCAATGTTTTGCCTGACATAACACAACTCTATGTGGTAAGTGACTACAGATATCAGGCACACATGTGCTTTTTGTCCAGTGGAACGCTGTACAATTGAATAGTATGAACTCACTATATCACATGCAGTTCAACACACACTTATGCAACAGTACTTTACTATGCACATGCTCTGTATAGGTCTCTTAGAGTTACAAGACAAGCATGTGTATCATAGTTGTATTCACAGGTAACATATGGATATGCACAACATCCCAGTAGCTGGCCTAACAGTGGCATAGTCAGTAGTGTTTGACAGGCACTCCACTAGTTGTCATATGTCAAATGTCCTTTTCTGGAGTGAGTCAGGGGCCTAAGCTGTGATCTATGTCACTGCAGACAGAGCCAGACGCTATGGCCATGGGTGTTGTACAGCAGTACATCAGTACAGCAAGTCTTGTTGAGACATATTCTTTCAACCTCCTATTTCCCATTATTACAGACCACCTACTGCATTCAATTACATGCTTACTTGTTTCACATATCTTTTTTTTGGAAAGTAGCTTGGGTAATATCTTCAGGTTTGGTATCATGACTTGCAGTCTTTCTCTCTCTCTCTCTCTCACCTACAGGTATAGAGCTGGTTTGAATAGGTGGAAATTTGACTTTTGTAGCTAATGTTCATGACCAGGTGATGGCCTATGCAACAATTGGTGTTCCCCACTTGCTAATTGCATGCACAGCAGCTGTGTAGTTATTCCAATAGTCAATGTCATGGCAACACACTCCTTTAATTGAGTACTTCATGTGGGCACTGGCCCTTTACCCCACTGTGAGGAAGACATCCTGGAGGTATGTGAGCTACAGTGTTATAGACGACAGGTGGGAATACCTCTTATAACAAGGCTTGTGGAGACAGGCCATCTAAATGGTGGAGAAGGTTCAAGACTTAGGGACAGAATGTGAGTATTGTTGTTATATGGTTTGAATACTGCTAGTTTAACAGGGTTTGTTTGGGCATGCTTGTTCTGCATGGATTTCAGTCTGACAAAGTTATATGTCTGCATAGCTCTCATCTGTAGGGCTATCCACATCATGGCCAGATGTATGCCTGTTATGTTTGGTCTGTTCCCCAGACAGGTGTTGTCTTTGGCAAATCAGTAACATACCCTGATGATTGCAATCAGTAAATGCCAACATCCATTTGTTTTTCTGACTTCATATCCCTCAGAAAAGACATGTTACAACAAACCCTGTAACACCAGCAACTTTCTCAGTGTATAACAATAATATTTCAAATATGGCCCTGTTTTGGGGCCTCTGTCCCCCAGTTATGTCAAGTTTTGTCCATATGTCATGCAGTAAGAAGTTGATTGGTATGGTCATTCCTGCTATTATCCCAGTGATGTTGTGGAATCCCACACATGTTGTGAGGTAGGGGCCATAAATATGAGGGCAAAGGTTGGACAACATGTTGAACCCTGTACAGTCAAGAGGTCAGTGTATAGAGAATGTTCTTAGATGCCCTTGTAACATATTTTATGTGGAGAAGAATAAGAAGTGTTTTAAAATTAGGCTGTTAGAACATGTGAGAGATATTACTAATATGAAACAAGAAAGTTCTATAGTTGTACATTTCACCATGGGGACAGTAGGGGGTTACAAGGTACTGTTTTGGAAAATGTCTGTTTCTCAGTTTGATAGAACACATAACAGAACACTTGTTATGTAAAGAATCAATTTACATTTTAATATTTGATACTTTAGCCCCTGGGGGTGTGTGAAATGAGGAGTGTAATTGGAGGCTATTTATTTAAATATGTAATTAAGTGTTAATTGCTTCTTGTATTTAAGGCAAGTATACATTGTATTGTTTTAATACTTGAAGGCTTTGGGCAAGATGTCAGAGTATATTAAATATGTGTAGATTACTGGATGATTGTTTTCTGTTTACTACCTTCAGTCATTTTAGTTGTTTTGCTAAGAGGCTGGAGTATGCCTGGCCATTGTGCATGGCCTGTCATGAGTTTTTAGCAGCGTACTGTGTACTTATTAGTTGGACTGTGGGGGGGGGGGGGCAGATGTCAGTGGCATGGGTCCTTTTGTATCCAGCTGTGCCTGCTGCTCCAACTATGTGTGGTCTCTCAGCAATATGTTTGCATGGGCATTTTCAGACATGTCTCATAACACCCCCACAATTCTGGCTACACTGTGAGCTTTTACAATATATGTAGGGGTATTGTGTGACTGTCATTGAGATATATCTGTCCACACAGCCATTATACTGTAGTATTTGGTATGCTTAACAGTATGTAGCTGTGACTGTGATGCAATTGTTTGTATGTATGCACTTTCACGCCACTGTTTGTTTATCAGTACATTTCCATTCCTGTAGTGCATGCTGTAGTAGCTAATGCATATGTAATTCTCCAAAGCTGCTTTGGGATAGTGGTGTGTTGTCCTGACTGTAGTTTGGATGTTACTCGGTGACATGCTTGTCAGCTCAGTGTAGTTTCCTTAATGTTACATAGCTGTGCTCATAGGTCTCAACCCTCCAGGTGTTCATAGGATATCCAGTAGTCTGACTCATATATTTGATCTGCTCCCCATGACAGATGTGTACTGCTGACAATTCAGTGAGATGATGTGTGGAATGTACTCACTACATAAACAGGCAATTGATTTCTCAGACATCTGATATTGCATTCAACATATGTTAGGACAGACAGTGTTACTGCAGCAACTTCAGCAGTTTATCTACACAATTATTTCCAATGTGTCCCTATTTCCATACCCTTGGCACCCCACTTCGTCTGGCTTGGTCCAGACTCCTTGTACTAAGGTGTTCTGGGGTATGACAGCACTGCATGTTGTAGAGAAATTTTATATATATATATATATATATATATATATATATATATATATATATATATATATATGTGTGTGTGTGTGTGTGTGTGTGTGTGTGTGTGTGTGTGTGTGTGTATATTTGTCATGTTCATTCTTATACTTCCCCTTACATATATCTGTATCTCCATACATGTATGTATGATGTATGTGTATATATATATATATATATATATATATATATATATTTTTTTTTTTTTTTTTTTTTTTAATACACATATACCTCACAGACACATGCAACAGCTGGAAAGGTCACAAAAGTACCTTATGAAGAGGATCCTAGTCCTTAAACACATGTCCTACATGGACAGACTCAAAAAACTCCAGCTATTTTCTGTCTCATATAGTCTATTAAGAGGAAATCTCTGCTTGACTTACAAAGCCATGTCTGACCCAGCTCTGTTAGAAATGCTACATCTAATAAAATCCCAATCCCTCCATACTACATACTCCAGAGACCTCAACCTCATTACCACAATCAACAGAACATGCTGGAGGGACAGGTTCATAACCCAGAGGCTACCCATGCTCTGGAATAGACTTCCCATACATGTCAAGCAGAGCCCCTCACTGACCCTCTTCAAGAGGAATCTTGAGAAGTGGATGGGAAATAGAAAGTTCATCCTGGGGATCACTCCAGTGGCTCTACTTGATAGAGGCACTGGGAACTAATGTTGGGTGGCATGATTACAGGGCACTTCTATGGGCTAGGCTTGCAAAGGCTCCAGGACCATTAGCCTAGTACACACCTATGGACCTCATTATTTATTGCTAATATATCTATATATTGTTATACATATATATGTATCTCCATACATAACTATCTATTTTTCTATATATGTATATTTTTCTTTTCATGTATATATTTGCAAATACCGATCATTCCTGATTCCACAGTGCTTCTTCTCTGGTATAAACTGGCTGTAATGCATGATATGTTTGAATAAACCTCATGAAGTCCTACAGCTCAGATGGCTTAGTAGCAAATTGCTGTGGCTATAGTGTAAAGGGTCCTGGGTTCAAGACCTGCAAGGGCTGTTTATTTTGTTGCTGGGCAGAACAAGGGCTGATGAAGACAAAGTGATTAAGGCAGTTTTGAGTGGCTTTAAGTGGGTTTGCACAGGGTTGCACAATGGTAAGCAATGTTAATACATGGTTAAACGAATAAGTGCTTATGCTGTGTAGGCTTTGCTTAGCGATGCTTACCAGTGCGCAAATCCGCTTAGCTGCGCTAACTGCTGGTTAGCATTCACATCTGAGCAATGCTTAAACCTGCTAAGCATAGATGAGCACTGCTAACCATTGCTTACATTCCGGTGTTATAAAATAGCAGAGTAATGCCTTCATTTAGTAAGTGTATATGATTTCCTTTAAATAACATGCTTCTATGTGCTGTCATTACACTAGCAAGGGGTGTGACTATACTGTATGGGACACTTGTGTATACATGGGTGGTATCACATGTTATATGCACTCACACTTCCATGTTACACCAGCTACACTACCCTGGTTGACAAAATAATTTAACACATAGTGTACTATTAAATTAGTACTTTTATCATTGCTTTTACATGTAAAATTGCCTATTGTAGTACTCAAACCATGCAACCCTGCATGCAAAGCTGGGACTCTGAGTACTACACTATGCTGTTCTTGGTGTATATTTTTAGTTATCTCCTATTGGATATTAATTTCAAATTATTGGATTTAGACCACAGCACAGTACCACCTCAGCCATCCTCTCCTTTTCTAATGTCATAAATTCCAATTGTAACAACAAACTACCTTCTGCCCTGTTTCTCTATCTTTCCAAGGCCTTCGACATGGTTAGCCACAAGCTACTCTTACTTACCCTAAATAAAATATCCAAAACAACCATGCCAAACAATGGTTTCAATCTTATCTTAATGGAAGACAGCAGGCTGTCCTTTGGCAGAGCAAACTCTATATCCTTCTCCCCATTACCCTTTGCATTCCTCAAGGCTCCATATTAGGTCCCTTTCTTTTCTCCCCCTTTATCAATGACCTCCACACTGTAATCCCAGATGCAACCTGTATACAATATGCTGGTGACTCCATCCTGATTTGCTTAGCCTCTACCTCTACAGTTCTAATTAGTTTAACCCAAAAAAACTTTAATACAGTGGAAAACTGGATCTCTAATTAACCACTGATATTAAAACCCTAATAAAACAAAGCTACTGCTCTTCTCCCCTACTTGCAAATCCTCTCAACCTTCATTTATTAGAACATCTAACAATGGGACCATAATCTCACCAGGTATGTATACCAAACTCCTGGGTGTTATAACAGATGACAATCTCAAATATGGTATGCAAGGAATTCAAACTATTAAAACCATTAATAAAAAAACTTGGCTCCTTATACAAAACAAACCTTTTCTCACCCCTCTAGCTAGGACTGCCATTACCCATACCCATCTGCTTTCAACTCTACTCTATGCCTTGCCAATACTCACTAACTTGAAATAAACTGATCTCAGAAAACTCTCTAGCTGCTACAATCAAATTGTCAGGATTGCCACAGGAACTCTCTACAGGACACACCATTGTCTAAACTTAAATCTCTTAGGATGGCTAGAACTCCCCAGGCTAATTCAATACAATCAACTTACTGTAGCATTCAAGGTTATTAACCTCCAGAAGAAATGCACTCTCGTAAAAACATTATCCATCCCTACAAAAACCTTAGGTCACTTTGTTCCACTACAAAACTTTTGGTTCAATCTGTTAAAGCTAACAACCTATCTGGATAATTTTTGTTTGCAAATTCAGTAGGCAAAACCTGGAATTCGCTCCCATCTGACCTTACTCTGAACCACTCCCTTAATCAGTTAAAAAAAAAATCTAACCCAGTATTTTAAAACTCACTGGTTATGTCCTTGCTCTAACCCTGACTAAAGCCTCATCTACTTCCATATCCCTGCAATTTTTTATTCACAGTGACTAACCTCTTACAATAAAAAGTTTGAAAAGAGAAACTGTAACATCTTTGCAGATACTCTGTATATAAGCTGCACCTATAGGTTTGATAAGAGAAACTGTAACATATTTGTATACATTTCTGAATATAAACTCTATTTTTCATAGGCTTGAAATCTGAGACTGTAACTTACATGTTAATACAATATGTTTGTGTATATACAGTAACATGCTTGTCTTTATCTGTTTGTAAGTTTGGAGCTTTTCTCCCCTGGACTCCACTGAAAATGGACATGTATCCAGTCGGACTATCCTGGTCAACAAATGTAAAATAAAATAAATAAATAAATAAATAATTATATTAACTGTAGAGTATTCTGTTTTTTGGCCATGTCATTGAGGACTGCTGTCATGTAGTAATGGCATACATTTCAGTTTCAGACTTCTATCCTTCAGAACATTCATGTTAATACATAACCTGTTTCCTATCTACTTTCTGTCTGTTCTCTGTGCAGATGGGATGACAGCGGTGCTCAGGCTGTGGTAGAATACACTGCAGAATGGGTCTGAGAAGCCATGCCTGTGTTCATGTTGGATGCAGCCAGAAAGAGTATCAGGCCTATGGAGATGTCTATGTGTTGCCTTTGAGAGGGCATTACAGACCTGCTGTGGGATCATGAGGGGAGGGAGGCAAGTACTGCACATGCGCATGTGTACCTATGGGGGGACAGGGGGGGTGATGTCTACGTCACCGGTCTGCAGCCAGTTGCCTATATCTGTGGCATATGTTTATGTGGTGTTATTGACCACCACTACAGAGCAGACATTTGTGTTGCCTCTGGAATTGCAGACACATGTCTGGAAGGCCTAGTGATTAGCCTTGGTGGATGTATCCAGTTTGCACTCAAAGACAGCTTTAGAGTACATCACCAGTGACCATATTTGCTTGTGCAGACCAAGGTAAGATGGCTTCCAATGAGGCACCTGTTCCTTCATGACCCATCCAGTGATTAATTCAACATATGATGGTAGTTGTGTATGTCTGCTGTCCACCTCAGGCTTTCACCCTACCTTGAGGGGTTGACGTTGTCCTGTCAGGTATTGCTAAGGCCATATAACTATGTAGATGCCCACATAGTATTGTGCTGTGGGCCTGGACACTGCTGCTAGTTCCATCATATGGGACATCCTTCATGTGGGCCTTATCCCTTTTCTTTGCCTGTGCGAGGGACATTACAGAGGTGTGGGGGCTACAGATTCAAAGACAGTAGGTGGGAATACTTCACAGGACAGGACATGTGGAAACAGACCAACAACATGTGGGACATATCTCCAGAAGTGTTAACAGATTGTATGTCATTAGTGCTGTTATACACATGGAGGGTTGAAAGATTGACAGGGTTTGTCTGGACATGTATTTACTGAGTGACTTCACGTTTGACGGCGATATGTTTCTGACATACCTCTCCACTGACATGCTGTCCACAAACTGGCCACACATTTGCCTGTTATGTTTGGTCTGTTTCCCAGACAGTTGTTGTCCTTGGAAAATTAGTCAGGGACTCTGGGAAATGCAGTCAGTAAATAATAACATCCATTGGTATTACTGATTTCATATTCCTCATAAAGGATATGTTACAACAAACCCGATAACATCAGCAAATGTCTTAATTTATAACAGCAATTTGTTCAGTCTATGCCTGTGTTTGTGCCTTTGTCCTCAAATGATTTTAGGCTTTGTCCAGATGTCATGCACTATGAGGCTCAGAGGTATTTAGTATCATTATTTCTTGCCTTCATTCCTGCTACCATCCCAGTGATGTAGTAGACCCACAGACATGTTACGGGGAAGAGGCCATAGATATGAGTCCTGAACCTGTCCATTCTGAGGTGAACTGTACATTTGAGAGGTCTGTGTATATATGGCCATTGTTAACAGACTGTCAGGATTGTGTAAAAGTGTCATGTATGCATGTTATTTGGGCTGTGTAAGAAGGGAAGTACACGTGAGTGGTATGGCTCCTTTCTATCTAACTGTGCATGCTGTTCCAGTTTCTGGTTCCCTATCTGCTGTTATATGTTTTTATGGGCAAACCGTGACATGTCCTGTAACACCTCAAGATTCCCACTACACTGGGGCTTGGGGTAATATATGTATGGGTAATATGTGAGTGGCAACTGGGATATGTATGTTCACAATGTCATTATAGTGCAGTGTTCAGTCTGCTTACTGGTATGTCACTGTGACTGTGGTGCAATTGGTTGTGGGTATGAACTTTCACACCAGTGTCTGTTCTTCAGTGGTGTTAAATCCCTGTAGTGCCTGTAAGCTTTGCAAATGCATGTGTACAGCCCCAGAGCTGGACTTGGGTAGTGTTATGTCAGTCTGCTTGTAGTTTGGACAGTGCATGGTAGCTCAGTGCAGTTTCTATAATGTTTTGTTATGTCCATATATTTGTGGGATTTACAGTTGTCCGGCCAATACCTTTGGTCTGGTCCCCATAACTGTTGTGTATTCCTAATACATCAGTGGGATGTTGTGAGGATTGGGGTCACTATATTATGAGAAGGAATTGAGTCCCAGACTTGTGATATTTCAGTCAATATATGTTAGGACTAACAGTGTTAGTACAGCAACTTTCTGAGCTTATCTATGTATGTTGGATATGTCTCTATTGTCATGCGTTTGTCCCCCCCACTTTGTCAGGCTTGGTCCAGATTCATTGCACTAAGGGGTTTCGAGTGTGCCTCTTCAATGACAGGCTTTTGGCAGAATGTTCAGATGCCTGAACCATACTTTGGTTCTGTTCCCTAATTTATTTGTATTTGTCTGGTAAATCACTGTGATGATTCAAGGATGTATGTCAGAGAATAATGACATAACATGTCAGTTCCCATCCTCATATTCTTAAGAAGGTTCAGCTGAAATTCACCCTGTTGCTGTACAAATGTTCATTTATAACAGCAATATTTGAAATATGTGCCTATATGTGCCCCCCCCCCTTTGTACAGCCTTTGTACAGGTTTCTTGCACTAAGGTGTGGCAGTACTGCATGTTATATAAATGCACATATATATGTTTATATATATATATATATATATATATATGTATATATAAATATATATATATACATATATATATATATATATATATATATATATATATATAAATATATATATATACATATATATATATATATATATATATATATATATATATATGGGTCTACTTCATTTGGTCGAATTACATTTGGTCGAAAATTATTTCACTGAAAGCTGATTTGGTCAAATTTCATTTAGTCTAAAATGAAATATATCCCCTGCCCCACTTCAGTGTGACCCTGGAGTGAGAATATTAAGTGAGTGGGGTGGGGGGCATAGCCCCCGACATAATTATAGTGTATTCACTGTTATATGAAGGTGTATCCATTAAAAATATATTAACATATCTATATCTATATATATACATATATATATATATATATATATATATATATATATATATATATATATATATATATATATATATATATAGATAGATAGATATATATATATATATATATATATATATATATATATAAGTAAAAACT
Source organism: Protopterus annectens (assembly GCF_019279795.1). Lineage (NCBI taxonomy): Eukaryota > Metazoa > Chordata > Ceratodontiformes > Protopteridae > Protopterus > Protopterus annectens. The sequence continues at coordinate 1,039,949,319 of NC_056735.1, forward strand.
ATCTGCAAAATGTGGGGGGGGCTACACCCGCCACGCCTCCCATTACCTAATATTCTCACTCCAGGGTCGCACTGCAGTGGGGCAGGGGCTATATTTCATTTTTGACAAAATTACAAGCCAACTAGCTTTCAGTGAAATGAGCTTTCAGTGAAGTGTACTCAATCATTTTCTAAATGAAATTAGATTAAATGAATGGCATCCATATATATATATATATATATATAAATATACATATATATATATATATATATAAATATATATATATATATATATATATATATATATATATATATATATATTTATAAACTGTTTTATATCTATATATATATATATATATATATATGATGCACACACACGTATATATAAATATATATGTATATATATATATATATATATATATATATATATATATATATATATATATATATATATATATATATATATATATATATATATATATATATATATATATATATGGGTGTACTTGCATTACCAAACCGAAACTATATATATATATATATATATATATAGCAGTATATATATATATATATATATATATATATATATATATATTCAGGTTTTAACCAATATTTGGTTAAAATGTAACAACACTTTAATTAGTTATAACTGATGAATGGGTGTTTAAAAACACTTGCTATATGTATTTATCTGCTGTCATTTGCAGCCTGGGGGGGGGTTGGACAGTGGAAGCGTTGTATACAGTATATTAGTAAAGCATTCTTACAGATACTACAAACATTTTCTTACCTGGTAGACCTGGTAGACCTGTGGAGGAAATTTCTGTTAACAATACCTGACTTTTTCTACACATATTCAGGGTTACATATCTGGCACTGAATGGGGTGTCCTGCACTCATGGTGTGTGTGTGTGTGTGTGTGTGTGTGTGTGTGTGTGTGTGTGTGTGTGTGTGTGTGTGTGTGTGTGTGTGTGTGTGTGTGTGTGTGTGTGTGTGCTACTAACACACTCTGCTGGGATTTCAATCTGTCACCCTGGATATTGACAGCAGTGACCACTAGCCATGACAGCATGACAGTTGAGGGGCATGTATCGGAAAAAAACACTTGCTGTATGTACTTATCTTGCTGTCATTTGCAGCCTTGGGGTTGGACAGCGGAAGTGTTCTACACAGCATATTAGTAAGGCCTTCCTACAGATACTGCAACTATTTCCTTACCTGGCAGACCTGTGGAGGAAATTTCTGTTAACAGTACCTGACAATTTCTACACATATTCACATATTCTTGTATGACAATATGCATTCAGCTTATTACCACTGCCGGGATGCAAACCATGTCTATTTGTGCTAAAAAGGTACACCACACCCATGTTTCATCACAGTTGCTATTGCTTACTCTTGTTTGACTTTTTACTCCCTACTACTCTCTGCACAATCTGACCTTGTAGTTCTGACATTCATGCATAGCAGATGGTTATTGTAGTGTATTCATAATTTGACAAATTACAATCTAGAAAGCAATGTTTAACACAAAGCACTGCTGCAGGGGATAAAAAATTTGATTTTACAGCTTACTATTCAGGGTTCAGATCTTGGTGCATGGCACATTTCATATAATTGTTCACCTGTTTTCCACAATCTTTACAAGATGAGCCTCACTTCATTCTTGCTGTCAGAGCCATGGTTGCTGTGCAGAACCTGTACACATTTAAATTCCTACCACAACATAACAAACACAACAGTCTGGGGTTTTCACTTTTATAAGTTACGGAGACCTTTATTGTTAATATCCTGTACATCACTACTAATCTGCTAATGGTCATTTATTAATAACATACAGTACGCACTTTACCTACTGGTAACTGACATTCTACTCCTTTCTATTTATTTGCCATGAATACTGCAAGCTAGATTTGTACTCACCAGCCTCTCAGCGAAGCCTTAGCAGCCTGCTTGCATGTGTGTCCACATTCACAGCCCTGTCATCTGCAGCTGTACAGGAGATAAATAAACATTTATGCATAGCTATCAATCACGTACTCAGGCTGGACTTTGGGGAACAATAAGCGATACTGATACTTACACAGTTCTGGGACATTCTGTGCCCATGCAACTTGGGCCCACTGGTCCAAGAGCTCCCTCTTCCTATGTCTTGAGGTCAGCATAATGGTGCCAGACCTGCTCATCAGTTCGAGGGATGCCAGTAGCACTGGTGAGATCATGTGTGAGACGGTCCCAGGCCTGCACTTTGTATTTTGAGCCCTGGTACTGGTATTGGAGCAGTCTCCCTTCAAGGTCTTTCACAAGGATTCCAACCATAACCCTGGGCTCCTGAATGCCCTAGTGCTCTGCCTGAAAGCATGTACCCTCACTAACGCCAGCCATAATGCCTGCAGTGATCAGCTACAGCTGGTTATGGCTGTATTCCCACCTGTGAGGTTTAACTAGGGCTGAATTCCCACACTTTGCTGTGATTGGACAATTTTGTGTGTGATGGGCAAACCTGCTTAACTAAAGTTGGCAGTGCTTAAAGGGATAGATCTTTTGACTTTAATAATTTTGCTAACTATAGCCTAATAACTAACCTCACATTTTTGGGAAGAGTTATTAATAAAGTTATTTATAAGCAACTTGGGAATTACCAAACAGTTGATGGATTCATGGATCCTTTTCAGTCAATTTTTTGTGTGCACCATGGCATTGAGACAGCTCTTGTGAGGATTGCTAATGGCTGTCTACTGAGTTGAGCCCAGTGGCACTAGTCTATGTTGGTCCTTCTGGATTTCTCAATATTTATACTGTGAGTCACAGTACTTTGATAGAATGGTTATAAATGGTTGTAACCTTTTTGTGGGATCTCTGTTATGGTCTTAACTTGGTTTATTTCATATATTTTGACCATTCCTTGAAATTCTGTTTGGGGAATAATCTCTTTTTCCACATATCCATTAATATAGGGAGTACCACAAGGCTCTATCTTACCCTTTGCTTTTCATGGCATATATGCTTCTTTTAGGGTCTCTGTTAAGGGAAAGGAGCATAATATTCAACAGTAATTCTGCTGACTCACAAATCTACCTCTCCTTTCTCCAAGATAATAAGGTGAGTTTATAACATTTGGCTGATGATCTACAGGCCATACACTCCTGGCTTACGAGGAATCAGTTGAAACTAAATACCTTCAGAACTGAGGAACTAGCAGTTTGTGCACCATGAGCAAATCTCCACCTACTCTTTACAGTGGTAACAGGCTTGCAAATCTGATAAGATGTGTAATCAAGGAATGATTTTGGATTTGAGACTGGCAATTTGGGAGCAGGTGTCACTTGTATTGAAATCCTTCCAACTGCATTTGCAAAAAATATTTGGGGTTAAGCATTTGTTGCTTCAAGCTGACCTCTCAGTTGTAGTTCATGCTTGGTCCTCTCGAGGTTGGACTATCACAACTATGTGTGACTTCCTAATGCTAAGCATGATTATTTACAGATGGCATGGAATTCTGTTGCAAGGTTACTGATCGGTATATCATGGCATCCACACATTACTCCTTTTTTTGTCAAGGCTACACTGGAGTACAGAATTGTGTAAAAGATCATAGTGCTAGTGCCCTTGTTCATTCATGACCTGGGTCCCTCATACCTGAAAGAACTAGTAATGTTCGACCACCCCTTCAGACTTTGAGGGGTGCTGATTGCTCCACAGCTACATCTTGAGACATTGGGATTTAATTTCTTGTTTTATCAGGCTCCACACCTGTGTGATCTGCTGTGAAAGTGACTTGAGGGGGTCCATCACTGGGTGTTTTCCAGAGGACCTTTAAAGTATATGTTTTCTTATTGGCTTATAATGGAATGGTATGAAATTGATTATTACCTATTCAATTAATATTTAGTATAATCAAACAAAGTTGCAATAAGTATTGTGAAACCTAACTGTTATTGTTATGACAAGCTGTTCTTGATATCAAGATGATTTGGATTAAAACGCATAAATAAAACTGAAGATGAAGTTGAGTTTGAATTTAATGCACTCATAGTAGTGAGAAGGTATGGCAGTTAAAAGCCAAATGTTGAGATCAATGGAGGAATCTGAAGAATTAACAATGAGGATACATTCTTACGTTGTACAAGGTTTCAAAACAAACACAACATCAGGCTTGCCAGAACAGGTTACAGAATGGGCAGGAAACTGTAGAAGAATGTGAAAATTGTCCATTTTTCTGGTAAAGCAAGTCCTGTGAAGAATCACTTCTCAGTAGCAATGACTGATGCGAATCAGTAAGGACAGCCACTGGGACAACTTCACAAGAAAGAATACCAGTGGAAGGGTATAAAGAAGGGCCTACAATCCATCAGTTAAATTGTTTTACCATGTAAATTTCACAGCTGATAAACAGAGATGATCCAGCCATGAAGATCTCTATGTTCCAAAATCTCAGAAACCAGAACAAGAAGAGCAGAGGAGAAAGGAAACACACAAGAAGTGATTAATTTTTATCGGCCCCATCTTGCTATCACCTTTCGTTTAAATCTCTTATATGTTCCTATACTTTGTATCCTAACCAAAAAATGTGCTAGGTAGCTCTTTTCCTCTGTTGACCCAGTATATATCAGTGTACAAATGGCTTAACCTCTTGTGGAAGAACAGAAACCACAGTATATTTTGCTTGTGTTTGTTTTGTGAGGAGGGGTTGGTTCAGAATAAAGGACTTCATAATGCAATGATTCGGCCTGCATATATCAGAAAATAAATGACTGCTACAACAATATGATGGGCAATTACATCATACATAGGTTGGCACGATTGTATAGATGTGGAAATATGACAAAATGCTAAAGAGAAAGACAAAGAAATAAATGACAATTAGTGGTAAATGAATGTGAAGGGTCTAGCTTAATTCTTAAGTATTACCTCTTGGAATATCCTCATAGCATTTTATATCTGGTTCCCTGATAATCCATTTTTTTCTGACAATGCAAAGGTAATTTTGAGTTCCAAAAATCAATCTTTTATTTTTACTAGTTGACTGATATGAAATATAAGGATAGAGCAACACAAAGTATGTGCAATTATTGCCTATGTTCCAATTTTTAATCAATTTTGAGACAATATGGGTAAGCCTTAGTATTTGCCATGTAAGGTCAGTGAGGTATATCCCCAGGGTGATAGTTGTGGGTTCTCCGATGGAATTCACCCTTTAAGATGCACTCTTCCTCTCTAACATTGATATTGTTACCATTGTTTATTGCATCATTCTTTTGTGTCCTTCTCTACACAGTATTCTTGTAAGACAAAATGGCTTGTGATTATGTTTTGAATGAAGGTGGTTTGAAAGTTGATAGTAAGTGCAGAGTGTTGACAGTAAGTGCAGAGTGTTGTGATTTGACAATAAGGTGTCCTTCCCTTCTCAGGCCATGCCAGATCCTCCTATATAAGGGTTGACCAAACACAACCCTTGCCACTTCAGTTTGCACCACATCTCTAGTTACTTGTTTTTATTTATTCATTAATTTTACAGGAAAGGGAGTTGGAAGTTAAAGGTAATTTTCACTCATAACTTAACTAACTGAATCAAAATGCTTGTCCAAATAAAACAGCAGAAAAAGGTCACCATAAAGTATCTATGTATCTGTCTAACTATATGTATACATATATATATATATATATATATATATATATATATATATATATATATATATATATATATATATATATATATATATATATATATACATATATATACACACACACATATATATATATACACATGTATATGGATTCACTTTATAATCTCGAAATACTGAAGTATCTCGAGGCTATAAAGCCGTAAACAAAAAACTGTGAAATTCAAAACCGCGAACCTCAACAAAACACTACACCACACATACAAACACAAATACACCTACCTACCGACACTACAACAAAGCAAAACAACAGAAATGAACACAACAAAACAAAACACACACACACATCTACGTTTCCTATAAGGAGGGGGCAAGCTGAGCCCCCACCTACATATATATATATATATATATATATATATATATATATATATAAATATATATATGTATACACTAACTCCAAGGTCACACTAAACACCGACAGAAAACCCACCACCACACATTCTACTACCCCCTGCACAAACACGCATCACATACATACAAACACCACCAATCTCAACACTGACACATTCACACTCTTACCTACCTACCCTAACCCACATCTAAAACTCCCCAACACACTCACAAACACAGAAACCCTCTCCAAAACCCTTAAAAAACATAACACGTACTAACGCACCATCCATACCGCTGGTTCAACATTTCCGGGTTTGATATTCTGCAGTTTCGCACAACAGGAGATTCTACGATTTTGTCTCAAGTTATTGAAAATCGACATTTCAGTATTTTGAGATTCCAAAGTGAACCTCTCTCTCTCTCTCTATATATATATATATATATATATATATATATATGTGTGTGTGTGTGTGTGTGTGTGTGTGTGTGTGTGTGTGTGTTCGTGAAATGAATGCATACTGTAACACATTAACTTTTCATCAAATCACAACTCATTGAAAAATATAGATTAAAAACACAAATCATTGAAAACACTTTTCATTGAATAACATTTCATTGAAAATATGTTCAATAAATTCTCCTACAAAAGGAATTTGTTTCAGGGGGTAAGCCCCTCCGTCCTACATGGGAGACTTACCCCCCCCCTACTTACAAATAATAACATAAACATCTAGAGATAGGGATACAACATGAATGTTGGCATTAGCAATGCAAAAATGCTGTGCTAGACTAATTTGCCTTGTAATTGCAACAATTCTGGCATCTTAATCCACAGAACCTGATACAATTTTCTATGCATTGCTATTCAACCAGATGTGCTTTCAGTGAAATCAGTTTTCAGTCAAAAATTTCAATCACTTGTGATTTGTTGACAATTCAATTCAGTGAACTGTCTGGTACCCTTATCTCTCTCTCTCTCTCTCTCTATCTCTCTATATATATATATATATATATATATATATATATATATATATATATATATACACACGCACACACACACATATATACACACACTGGCATAATGACTAATATAAGGCAATGAAATAATGATTAATTGGCTATTTACTATTAACAAGCTCTTTAATTAGCTATTTACTAATAACAAGCTCTTTAATGTGTTGTTCTGAAGTGCTGTATATATAGTGTGTTATGAATGTATTGATGCTGCATATATTATATATATGTATATATACATACATACACACATGCATGTGTTGCATTCCGAACTGTTGGTGATTTTTGTCACTGGTCAAGTTATGTAATGGTCAGATTTCAGTGGATCAAACTTTACATAGTTCAGTTTTTTCCCCTTTATTATGTGACCCTGGAGTTAGCATATTTAATTTCCAAGGATGTGGGAGAAAAGTCCTCATGTTATGGGTGAAGGAGGGGCCAAACCCTGTGTAAAAGATGCTTTTTTTTTACTTTTTATTAATTGCAAATGTAGCTGATTGATTTACATCTGCAATTACTTTTTAGATGATTTATTTTGAGACAAATGGTAATCACTGGTGAGTTATTTATTTATTCGGTTAGTTACTATTTGCTTATGGGTTAAATGGACTGGTCTGTTGACCCATTTCAGCCACAACCCAAGCACAAAGAGCAGAAAATGCATCATCATCATCTTTTATTCAACAATATTATATACAAAATGGGTATGTAGCAAAATTCAGAACATAGTAAGCTTAAATGAGGGTAGAATAACATTCAAGGATCCAGCCAGAATGCATTGAAGAAAATAGATATATACAAAATGGAAGGTAGAATGTGTATAACATACAGCACAATCATATATATAATATGTAAACTCTTACTTACATACAAAATATTTCCATATAAGATGGCACATTAAGAATCTGCGAAAAAAATGTATTAAATGTATTCTAGTATTTATGATATGGAATAGTTATCACACCATTGTTATGGTAGCAGGTGCATGTAGATTCAGTAAAGAGAAGCTGTTTAAGTACATCTTTCAAGCTTTTAATGCTTTCTAGATTTTTGTTGTCTGTAGGCAAGTGTTTCTAGGTAGCAGGTCCCATTCGAGAGAAGGCTCTCTCACCAACAGCACTTCTAAATGGAGGGCATACTAGAATGAAACTGTTGTCCTCTGTACTTCTAATTAGATAAAACTTTTATTCTAAACGTAGTTTCACTCTTAACGGTGGACAGCGACAGTATTTTAGCAACTTGTAAATTAACATACTTAGAAGAAAAGTGGCCCTATGATGCATTGAAAGTCTTTTGGAATTTTTTAGCAAATTACAGTGATGAATCTGGGTGTCTATCAGTGTAATGAATCTGCAACTTTAATTTGCAGCAGTCTGTATTCTGAGGGTATTGTTGGCTGAATGTATGACAAAAATTGAAGGCAATATTTAAGTTTGGGTGTTAAAATATTTTTTAGCAATGGCCCTGTGAGCATTAGGTAAAAGGAGGTGACTGATCTTGTAACATAGTTTTAATTGAGTAGGGACATTATCAGTTACAAAATCAGAGTATCTAGTAAAGGAAAGGGAGGAGTCAAGTATAATAGTTTCAGAGGTTCATAGGTAAAACTAGGCTAGCTGCCCTTGTGGGTCATTTTAAGCCTAGACTGTTTCCCTTTTTGAGCTTGAATTAACTTATTCCATGTTGTACAGAGACTGGCCTTATTCATGCAATAGTCAATAATTATATATTACCCCTAATGAGAATACCTGCAGTCATACCATGGATACCACGAGGAGACCCACGCAAGGGATAAATATTTATGAGCTGCTTGTTTCATTAGTAGTACAGAGGGCAGTCTTGGAGTTTAATTTTGTTTCCTATTGCATTAGACCTAGGCTACACTGTTCAGTGACATTTGGTATTCTGTTTCCTTTGACATCTGTTAAGAGAATAGAGGGAATAATGATTAATTTCTCATCTGATGCAAAGACCATGACATTGATTTTCTTGGGGTTAATTAGTAGTTTGTTAGTAATGGACCACATGGGTACCAGAGTAAAAGTGTCCTGTAACTTGGTTTGCAGGTCAGAGTGGCTAGAAGTATATTGCTTGAGCAGCATATAATCTGCATACATTATTATTTTAATATTTGCTAATTCTAGGGGAAAATCATTAACAAAGAGAGTGAAGAGGACTCAGCACAGACCCTTGCAGTATACTTGTATTAGTTTTAACAGCAGCAGAGTATGAGATATTGCTATGGTCTTGGAAGGTTCTAACCTTTAGATAGTTCTGAAAACAGTAGATAGTGTTATTTCTAAAGTTGAGTCATTTGAGTTTGTTGAGAAAAACGGTATGGTTGACCATTTCAAAAAAACCCTTGCCATGTCAACAAAGAGACCTGCAGCAATTAGTCTCTCATTCAGGTTACAATAAATTGTATCAGTGTCCATTACTACAGCAATAAAGGTACTGCAGGCATTGTGAAAGCCATGCTGTGCATTAGGTAACCGGCCATAGCTGTTAATGTGCTTAAGTAGTTGCTTGTATAAAAGTTTTTGAAATATTTTGGTGATAGGGCACAGGGTAGAAATAGGTCTATAATCCTTCAACCCATTAGGACAAGTCACTTTAAGTAGAAGGATTACAACTGCATGCTTGAATGCTGATGAGACAATGCCTGAGGTGAGAGAATAGTTAAAGATATGAGTATGGGGTTTAATATATTTTTTAGCTGTAAGCCATAGGAAGGTGGGGTGAAGATTGCTGAATTTAGATCCTGAATTGTTGAGTTTGAGAAGCATGGATTTTGTCTGTTTTAGTGAGAGAGAATGAGGTTGCTGTATAAGAGGCTAGATGGACAGATCAGGAATGAAGGTTCTTGTTCTTTATTTGGTGGTGGAGCAAATTGTTGGAAAGGCTTTAGCTATGCTGGTTATGGTAGACTACAAAAACTGAGCATAACTGTATGCAAACATGGAATATTTCAATGTTAAGAGTTCATTAGTAGTAGCTGAAGAGTTATTTAATGTCCCTATTACATGTTTTAGTTCATTTCATTTCAGTATTATGATAGACGGGGATATACACCCAAACCCAGGTCCAACCCCCAACCCCACTACGGATATGCCAAACCCAGGCCCAACCTCCAACCCTAATACTGTCATACCAATACTAACCCAAAGGATGGCCTGCTCCCTTCTCATCTTCCATCTTAACCTTAGAAGCATCAACAATAAACTTCAAAACCTGAGCATGCCATGATAGCCACACACCTCCCCTGATATTATGTGCCTATCAGGAAACATGGTTTAAACCGATCATCAAAGATGAAGAAATTTCTCCCACCTGGATATATATAATATTTAAGGGCTGACCTAAAAAAAAGGTGGTGGTATAGCTGTCCTGTTCAAAGTTCACTCAAATCATATTTCCACCCTATCCAACCCCCTATAACAGCCAATGGCAGAAACACTAGTTTTATTAAATATGCCTAAATAACCAAAAAGTATTAACCTCTTTGTAATATATATATTCCACCTGGGAACAATTTAGAAACCATGGAGATAACGTTAAACTGGCTAGCTACCTGAAACTACCCTCAAAAGAAACCATCGCATTTAGGCGATGTTAACATTGACTGGACACTATGTTCAGCACACAGACCAATCCCACACCCATTAACCTGTATGGATCTCTCCCAAAAATATAATCTCTACAACAAGAATGAGTAGCAACACCAAAAAGAAAAGATAGATTGGATCTTACGCAATAACCATGCCCATAAGTATACCACGGGACCCTTCTAATGACCTGAGTGACCATCTTGTCACTTTCTTAATTAAACACAAGTTTCTGGGACAAATCTTCCATTACATAGACTTATTAGAAATAAGAAGAAATTTGTTCCATCACAATTTTATTAGCAGAACTCAAGTCCTGCAACTGGACAAAGCTAAAAACTTTACCCCTAGAGAAGTTTTGTCATTCTTAATGACACATTCCTAAAAAATTCTTGACAACCATGCTCCCAACCGACTCACTAGGATTCAAGGTGAAGATAGCCCCTGGCTATCCAAAAGAAAACAACAAAAACCAAAATTAAAATTAGAGATAAAGCATGGGACAAATAAGCGTCAGCCACTCAAGGCACCCCTAGACCGCATTAAATCCAGGAACTTAGAAAATGCAACCAAAGCTAGCACAATGGATAAAAAGAACTATTTCTGTCACCTTCAAGACAAACAACACCAGAACAGCCCCAAAAAGTTCTGAGGCTATAAAGCCGTGAAACAAAAATCTGTGAAATTCAAAACCATGAACCTCAACAAAACACTACACCACACATACAAACACAAATACACCTACCTACCGACACTACAACAAAGCAAAACAACAGAAATGAACACAACAAAACAAAACACACACACACATCTACCTTTCCTATAAGCAGGGGGCAAGCTGAGCCCCCCACCCCCGCTACATACATATATATATATATATATATATATATATATATATATATATATATATGTATGCACTAACTCCGAGGTCGCACTAAACACCGAAAAACAGAAAACCCACCACCACACATTCTACTACCCCCTACACAAACACGCATCACATACATACAAACACCACCAATCTCAACACTGACACATTCACACTCTTACCTACCTACCCTAACCCACATCTAAAACTCCCCAACACACTCACAAACACAGAAACCCTCTCCAAAACCCTTAAAAAACATAACACTTACTAATGCACCATCCATACCGCTGGTTCAACATTTCCAGGTTTGATATTCTGCAGTTTCGCACAAGTGGAGATTCTACGATTTCGTCTCAAGTTATTGAAAATCGATATTTCAGTATTTTGAGATTCCAAAGTGAACCTCTCTCTCTCTCTCTATATATATATATATATATATATATATATATGTGTGTGTGTGTGTGTGTGTGTGTGTGTGTGTGTGTGTGTGTTTGTGAAATGAATGCATACTGTAACACATTAACTTTTCATCAAATCACAACTCATTGAAAAATATAGATTAAAAACACAAATCATTGAAAACACTTTTCATTGAATAACATTTCATTGGAAATATGTTCAATAAATTCTCCTACAAAAGGAATTTGTTTGAGGGGGTAAGCCCCTCCGTCCTACATGGGAGACTTACCCCCCTTACTTACAAATAATAACATAAACATCTAGAGATGGGGATACAACATGAATGTTGGCATTAGCAATGCAAAAATACTGTGCTAGACTAATTTGCCTTGTAATTGCAACAATTCTGGCATCTTAATCCACAGAACCTGATACAATTTTCTATGCATTGCTATTCAACCAGATGTGCTTTCAGTGAAATCAGTTTTCAGTCAAAAATTTCAATCACTTGTGATTTGTTGACAATTCAATTCAGTGAACTGTCTGGTACCCTTATCTCTCTCTCTCTCTCTCTCTATATCTGTCTATTTATATATATATATATATATATATATATATATATATATATATATATACACACACACACACACACACATATACACACACTGGCATAATGACTAATATAAGGCAATGAAATAATGATTAATTGGCTATTTACTATTAACAAGCTCTTTAATTAGCTATTTACTAATAACAAGCTCTTTAATGTGTTGTTCTGAAGTGCTGTATATATAGTGTGTTATGAATGTATTGATGCTGCATATATTATATATATGTATATATACATACATACACACATGCATGTGTTGCATGCCGAACTGTTGGTGATTTTTGTCACTGGTCAAGTTATGTAATGGTCAAATTTCAGTGGATCAAACTTTACATAGTTCAGTTTTTTCCCCTTTATTGTGTGACCCTGGAGTTAGCATATTTAATTTCCAAGGATGTGGGAGAAAAGTCCTCATGTTATGGGTGAAGGAGGGGCCAAACCCTGTGTAAAAGATGCTTTTTTTTTACTTTTTATTAATTGCAAATGTAGCTGATTGATTTACATCTGCAATTACTTTTTAGATGATTTATTTTGAGACAAATGGTAATCACTGGTGAGTTATTTATTTATTTGGTTAGTTACTATTTGCTTATGGGTTAAATGGACTGGTCTGTTGACCCTTTTCAGCCACAACCCAAGCACAAAGAGCAGAAAATGCATCATCATCATCTTTTATTCAACAATATTATATACAAAATGGGTATGTAGCAAAATTCAGAACATAGTAAGCTTAAATGAGGGTAGAATAACATTCAAGGATCCAGTCAGAATGCATTGAAGAAAATAGATATATACAAAATGGAAGGTAGAATGTGTATAACATACAGCGCAATCATATATATAATATGTAAACTCCTACTTACATACAAAATATTTCCATATAAGATGTCACATTAAGAATCTGAGAAAAAATGTATTAAATGTATTCTAGAATTTATGATATGGAATAGTAAGTTATCACACCATAACAGGTGCATGTAGATTCAGTAAAGAGAAGCTGTTTAAGTACATATTTCAAGCTTTTAATGCTTTCTAGATTTTTGATGTCTGTAGGCAAGTGTTTCTAGGTAGCAGGTCCCAGTCGAGAGAAGGCTCTCTCACCAACAGCACTTCTAAATGGAGGGCATACTAGAATGAAACTGTTGTCCTCTGTACTTCTAATTAGATAAAACTTGTCTTATAAACGTAGTTTCACTCTTAACGGTGGACAGCGACAGTATTTTAGCAACTTGTAAATTAACATATTTAGAAGAAAAGTGGCCCTATGATGCATTGAAAGTCTTTTGGAATTTTTTAGCAAATTACAGTGATGAATCCGGGTGTCTATCAGTGTAATGAATCTGCAAATTTAATTTGCAACAGTCTGTATTCTGAGGGTTTTGGCTGAATGTATGACAAAAATTGAAGGCAATATTTAAGTTTGGGTATTAAAATATTTTTAGCAATGGCCCTGTGAGCATTAGGTAAAAGGAGGTGACTGATCTTGTAACATAGTTTTAACTGAGTAGGGACATTATCAGTTACAAAATCAGAGTATCTAGTAAAGGAAAGGGAAGAGTCAAGTATAATAGTTTCATAGGTTCACAGGTAAAACTAGGCTAGCTGCCCTTGTGGGTAATTTTAAGCCTAGACTGTTTCCCTTTTTGAGCTTGAATTAATTTATTCCATGTTGTACAGAGACTGGCCTTATTCATGCAACAGTCAATAATTATATATTACCCCTAATGAGAATACCTGCAGTCATACCATGGATACCACGAGGAGACCCACGCAAGGGATAAAGTATTTATGAGTTGCTTGTTTCATTAGTAGTACAGAGGGCAGTCTTGGAGTTTAATTTTGTTTCCTATTGCATTAGACCTAGGCTACACTGTTCAGTGACATTTGGTATTCTGTTTCCTTTGACATCTGTTAAGAGAATAGAGGGAATAATGGTTAATTTCTCATCTGATGCAAAGACCATGACATTGATTTTCTTGGGGTTAATTAGTAGTTTGTTAGTAATGGACCACGTGGGTACCAGAGTAAAAGTGTCCTGTAACTTGGTTTGCAGGTCAGAGTAGCTAGAAGTATATTGCTTGAGCAGCATATAATCTGCATACGTTATTATTTTAATATTTTCTAATTCTAGGGGAAAATCATTAACAAAGAGAGTGAAGTGGACTCAGCACAGACCCTTGCAGTATGCTTGTATTAGTTTTAACAGCAGCAGAGTATGAGACTTTGCTATGGTCTTGGAAGGTTCGAACCTTTAGATAGTTCTGAAAACAGTAGATAGTGTTATTTCTAAAGTTGAGTCATTTGAGTTTGTTGAGAAAAATGGTATAGTTGACCATTTCAAAAACCCTTGCCATGTCAACAAAGAGACCTGCAGCAATTAGTCTCTCATTCAGGTTACAATAAATTGTATCAGTGTCCATTACTACAGCAATAAAGGTACTGCAGGCATTATGAAAGCCATGCTGTGCATTAGGTAACCGGCCATAGCTGTTAATGTGCTTAAGTAGTTGCTTGTATAAAAGTTTTTGAAATATTTTGGTGATAGGGCACAGGGTAGAAATAGGTCTATAATCCTTCAACCCATTAGGACAAGTCACTTTAAGTAGAAGGATTACAACTGCATGCTTGAATGCTGATGAGACAATGCCTGAGGTGAGAAAATAGTTAAAGATATGAGTATGGGGTTTAATATATTTTTTAGCTGTAAGCCATAGGAAGGTGGGGTGAAGATTGCTGGATTTAGATCCTGAATTGTTGAGTTTGAGAAGCATGGATTTTGTCTGTTTTAGTGAGAGAGAATGAGGTTGCTGTATAAGAGGCTAGATGGACAGATCAGGAATGAAGGTTCTTGTTCTTTATTTGGTGGTGGAGCAAATTGTTGGAAAGGCTTTAGCTATGCTGGTTATGGTAGACTACAAAAACTGAGCATAACTGTATGCAAACATGGAATATTTCAATGTTAAGAGTTCATTAGTAGTAGCTGAAGAGTTATTTAATGTCCCTATTACATGTTTTAGTTAATTTCTAAACTGATTGGGTATATACTAGTTTGCTTCCTGTTTCTGTCTAAAATACAGAGCTTTTGCAGTATTTGTTGCAATTCGTGTTTCTTAATGTAAACTAAGAAATGTTTGCTGAAGCTTTGTATGGTTAGGGTACTTATTCCAGTTCTTCCAGACTGAATATCTAGGGCCTGGCCTGTTGTCATTATATGAATACTATTTGTCATATAGAAGGGCAGGAATCACCCTTCAGCCATGTTTTTGCTCTAATAAGAATAATGGGATTTTTTGTTGCCAGCCATGCTTCAAGACTGGTACATTTATTACTAAGGCTGCATGCATTAAGGCAATTTATTTTAAGGTCTTTATTTCTGATATTCTAGGTGAGCAGGCTCTGTAACCGAGGGCTGAAATGAGGTACTGTAGTCCCAGGTCTGAGTGACTTATCTTCTAAACATGTAAGTTTAAATAAGAGTCAGTGGAGTTTTTGGAGAAGATCCTTAATTTTTGAGATGGGGGTTGGTGATCTCTGTAGGATTATGGGCTGCAATAGAAATTGTTTTGATTTGCTCAATGTTTTCTGTTTCAAACAATTGCATATCTATTATATACGTAAGCAATAACCCACGCCTGAGTGTGGGTAATGCTGGATTTACCCACGCTTGGTGTGGTTTGGTCACGAGGGTGAAGCCCGAGTGGCCAAACAAAGACAACTGTGGGTAAATCCAGTATTAGCCACACCCAGAAGTAGGTTATTGCTATTATACAATGACATTATTTAAGAAAAAAATACTTACTTTTCTTAAACAATGGCATTGTATAATGCCTCCTTGCTGCCCTTCCACAGCTGTCCAGTATTCTGTGGCAGATCTGATGTACTGCACATGCATATGGTTATGCAGTACATCGGAGCTGTGTGTGGATGCAACGGAAAAAGGAAGATCTCCATTGCTTTTTAAAAGGTGTCTTGCTATGTTAAAAGAGTTTAACATAGCGAGATAGCTTAAAAAAAAAAGCAACAGAGATCTTCCTTTCTCCATTGCTTTTTTTAAAGCTGTCTCGCTATGCTTAACATAGTGAGATAGCTTTAAAAAAAGCAATAGAGATCTTCCTTTATCCTTTGCTTTTTTAAAAGCTGTCTCGCTATGTTAAACCCATTTAACATAGTGAGATAACAGCAATGGAGCTTTATCCACTCTCCATTGCTGTCCAACACACAAAAACAAAGACTTATACTAATGGAAAAAGTCTGGGCGACCGGACCTTTTTCCATTAGTATAAGTCTGATCTACAACGGGCACGCTGACCAATCAGCATGCACGTTTTGGAATATTAATGGGGGGTCATTGTATAATCATGTATCGAATATATATCACACAATATGCTAAAGCATGTAGCAGTGGAGACTGATCTGTAACCTCATCTGCCGAGAAGATGTTAAATGTACGGGATTTAGCTAAGTTGGCAGAGATGTTTGCCTCTCATTGATAAGAAGGAATGCAACCATGAAATGAGACTCCTGGGGAATCTCACTGAGCAGACAAAGCCTTTGAGTACCAGGAAGCTGACTGTCCATATAATCACATGGATACCAGAACCTTGTATCTGAAATATTAGGATAATAAACATGGATGACAAGTACTTAGTATAAATGGGTGAACTGGAGATGGACAGTTCTGGTCAGCTTAACTCAAGCTGGGTAAAAACTGAGTACTATAAGGCATTTGTTTTAAAAGACTTTTTTTTATAAAGAAGAACTATTTTGTGTGTGTGTGTGTCTCACTCTTTCTGATAGAAGTCAAACTGCTCTATGATAAATTCCTCTGCTGCAATTGCATGAAACTTCCACCTTGAAATTACAACCTTCCTCAAACACATTAAATCACAAGAAAGATAATTATTCATAGTTATTTCCACCTAAAATAAAAATGATTAAATTTTCAAAGGACTGAACCCTCCTGCACTTCTTGATTTGTCTTACATACTCCTTTTACTTTTATATTCTCATTCTATGGTCACTATAATTCAAAGAAAGAATGCTCAGTAAAAAAAAAAAAAAATCAGAAATTTTGTCTTACTGCCTCTCTTTACATGATGCTGTGATCTCAGACTGCTGTAATTTAAGAAATTTAAGCCCACAGATATTCCTATTATATTCAGTGTTAGTACATTAAAAAGAAGAAAGTATGTCTCCAAAATAATCTGTCAAATGTCTTGCCAGAGAATACGCCTGCTATTCGTTGGGACTGAAACAACCACTATTTCTGATATGATTAATTATGACTTATCTTGCATCAGATGTTTTGACACAAACTGACACTCTTTTTTTGTAAATAATGCTTAATAAAAGTGGCTTAGTCTTTCTTGTAGGATATAAGATATAAATAAAAAATGTTAGAGTCTGTATTGGTTAATGATATGATTCTATGTGACAAACACTTTGCTATGGTTTGTTAATGTTTGAACAGAACTGTAATCAATGTTGACTGCCAGGATTTAAAGGAAGGACACACTAAAAGAATACTGCCAAATACCTGCAAAAGTAAGTTGACATCCTGTCTTACCAAAGGTACATTTAATACCTTGTTTGGACTGCCACATAAGCCTAGTGTTTTCAATGATTTTATCATATTTATTTTGTTTTGCAGCCTCCCCCATGCAAATTTTCCATAGAGTTTATAGTTTACTTCCTGCATGTTTAAATGTTGTACCAAGTGTACCAATCAGTATGAATCTATGTTAAGCCAGTATTAGAGAGCAGGATATGGTAAGACAGGAAGAGATCTGATATTTCTTTAACACTGATACTAGAATTCTACAACATAGTGTTCTATGTGCTTTTCCTTTGGTAGTTATTATCTTAGAGTTGCATATGATGCGCTAATTGTTTGAAAACTGCAGGAGTCACAAAATAAAAGTGTAATTTAAATTTGTCTAGAGGTGTCAGGACATTTTTTCTGTAACGTGAAAAATTGTACCCTTGGTTATCTGTATGAAACCTTTGTCCATACTGTGAGAGCAAATGCAGTTGTGTTGTAACCAGAAAAGACAAACTTGAGATTTGACAGATGAGTCTTGGGTTATTTCATCTTATACGGTGGCATATGCTAATCCTATAACAACAACAACAACAGAAAGTTTTCCTTGCAATGCAATCAGACGCCTTTCTTTCCTATTTCTACTAGCATCTTCAGGTAAAAAAAAAAATAAAATAATTCTAGCTCATTGCTGTTAAGCTAAACCAGGCCCTTGTCAAGTTCATAGGTTCATAGGTTCATAGGTTCATACTAGGCTATCTGCCCTAGGGCATTTATAAGCCTAGCCAGAGTGTGTTTGGCTTTCGCCACCCATTTTAAATTAATTTTGCTATGCCCTTTTTCGAGGTTAATATACTGTGCCTCTGTCTAACAGTGACACTGAAGTGATACCCGGGGTAAACCTACGATCTTAAATCCACTCATCAAGATTCCTCTTAAAGAGAGTCAATGAGGGACTCTGCCTAACATGGACTGGGATTTTATTCCAGAGTGAAGGGAGCCTCTGGGTTATGAATCTGTCCCTCCAGCATGTCATATTTATTTCAGTGCTGAGGTTCAAGTCTCTCGAGCACGTAGCTCGATGGGATTTGGATATTCTGAGGTGCAGCATGTCCATTAATTCCGGGTTGGACATGGCTTTATACATCAGGCACAGATCGCCTCTGAGCAGGTGGTATGCCACCGAGTAGAGCTGGAGTTTCTTTAACCGGGCAGCATATGGCATCTGTTTGAGCCCTTTGATCCTATTGGTGAGGTACTTTTGGGGTCATTCCAGTTGCTGCAGGTGTCTGGTAAGGTACATCCGAAAAGGGGCATTGTACTCAATTATGGGCCTGATGAAGGATGAGTAAAGAGGCACGATGACCTCCCCTGATCTAGATGTAAATCCCTTCATGATTAGGTGGGCTATATAAAATGTTTTTCTTACCACTTTGGCCACGTGGTTGTCAAATGAGAGATTACTATCAACTTGGGTCCCTAGGTCCCTAATTACTTCTTCTGTACTTAATGGATTACCACCTATGTGGTAATTTGTGGGCACTTTGTTTTTGCCAAAGGGGATGACTATACACTTTTTGGCATTTAGCTTGAGGCCATGGCTCTGGCACCAGTTGTCTGTTTCTATGAGGCCCTTTTGGAGGATGCTTGTGTCAGCTGGAGAGTCGATTATGGCACCCAGTTTGCAGTCATCTGCGAACTTGGTCAGCCACAGTCCTTCCATGTTGGCCTGTACCTCAGAGAAATATATACCGAACAAGAGAGGTCCCAGGACTGAGCCTTGTGGGACGCCACTTGTAACTGGTTTGGAGTCTGACATGGCTCCAGCAATTCTAACCATGTGGGTTCTGTCCTTGAGCCAGTTTGCAACCCATCTAGTGACATAGGGGTTTATATTTAAGCTGGTGAGCTTATCTATAATGCCCGAGTGGGGTATTGTATCAAAGGCTTTTGCGAGGTCCAGGTAGGCTGTGTGGACCACCTTCCCCTCGTCAATGGCCTTGGTGACTGTTTCAAAGAAATCAACCAGGTTTAAGAGGCAGGATCTGCCCTTAACAAAGCTGAACTGGGTAGGTTCCAGTGTCTGTAGGTCCCCAATATCTTTATTTATGAGGTCCATGATGATCCTTTCCATAGCTTTTCAGACCAAGCTAGTCAGGCTTATGGGGCGATAGTTTCCAGGATCCGTTGAGGCACTACCTTTGTGGAGAGGGACCACTGTTGCTGTACGCCACTCTTTGGGTACATATCCTGTAGTAAGGCTGAGATTGAACAGTAGTTTTATGTTTGGGTTTAGCTCTTCTTGGAGTTCATGTAGGACACAGCCTGGGACACCGTCTGGTCCCATTGATGCTGTGTTTTTTGCTTTGGAGAGGGCAGCTCTTACCTGAGCATCTGAGATGTCGGGGGCAGCACTCTGCTGGGATAGATATTTGCCCTTTTGGTGGGGAGAAGTTTGCACTGAACCTGTCAGCTAGGATGTTGGCAATGTCTGTGGGCTCGGTGTATCTTTTGGAGTAATTCTGAGCATATCTGGGAATTCCCACCCAGGTTCCTAACATAACTAAAGAAAGCCTTATGATTATCCTTAGTGTCCTGTGCAATTTTTCTCTCGAAGCTGGCCTTAGGCGATTTTATGAATGCCCGTAGTTTTTGCTAATACTGATCAGAGATGCCTTCCCTTTTTGGGATTTTGCTCTATCATGTAGTAGCTTCCTCCTTCTATTGTATAGTTTGTTTATGGCTGGGGTCCACCAGACAGGACGTCTGCCTTTGGAGGATTGGGTCTTGGTTTTATTTGGGATTGCATGATCCATGCATTCCTGAAGGTGTTCATAGAATGCGTTTATAAAAGATTCTGCGGTCTGGCTGTATTTTCCACAGGCCCGGGGGCTTTGAAGGATTCCACCTCGGTTTTGAGGAGTGTGAAATTTGCTTTAGAGAAGTTTTTCACTGTGGTTTTCAGGGCAAGGGGTGGAGTCGGGATGTGAATATCCAGTGAGATTAGTTTATGGTCTGATCTTACCAGTGAGGGATACACTTCTGGTCTGGAGCATAGAGTCCCCATGTTGGAGATGATCAGGTCCAGTATGTTTTCCCCTCTTGTGGGAGTGGTAACAAGTTGTTCCATAGCATTTGAGTTTATAAATTCTAGGAACCTTTGGGCTAGAGTGTTGGAGCTAGAGTAATGCTCCCAGTCTATGTTTGGGTAGTTGAAGTTGCCTAATATAATGGTGTTTGGAGAGACCTTCATATTTTCCAGTGTTCTCAGGAAGGCCGAGTGGGGTTCCTGGGTTTGGGAGGGTGGTCTGTAGCAGGCTATAAACTGGAAGGCAGTTTTACCCACTGTTAGTTGCACATGGATAGTCTCTGATGCTTCGTGCTGTGCTACCAACCTGGAGGTGTGGGTATCTTTGACGAATATTGATACTCCCTCTCCTTTTGTGGTTCAGTCCAAGTTTTGGGGCCGAAAAGCATGGTATGAGGTATAACCTGGTAGTGCTGGGCTGCTCTCAGGAGCCTTGAACCAGGTTTCTGTTACTGCACAGATATTGATGTTCTCCATGCTAAGGAGAGTTTCGAGTGCGTGCATCTTGAGGTTTTGACTTCAGGCATTGAGTAGCATTACTCTTAGTTTCTTATCCCTTGTGATACCTACGGAGGTGGGTTTGTCTTTTGAGCCTTGCCTAAAAAAAGGTACTATGGGGGTAGCAAGAGCCTTTGCCAATATCTGAAAGCCCAGGGGTGACAGGTGTAAGCCGTCCCTAGCGAAGCATCGTGGCTTGTCGAGCATGTCATCCCAGGCTGACAGGCGTTGGATCCCCTTTGAATGACACCAATACTTAAGCCAATTGTTGAAATTGATCATCTTGTCTTCATATTGTGGCATCATTCTTGGTGAGGGTAAGATGCTACTCAAGGTCAGGGTCATACTAGCCTGGGCTACATGCTCAGAGAGCTCCTCTATGTCTCTTTTCATGTAGTCCAGGGAGGTACGTCTCAGGTCATTCACGCCAGCATGGACAATGACTGAGTCATATTTGTACTTGCCTTGGAGTGAACTGAGTGCTTGTGTTATGTGGCGGATCCTAGCACCCGACAGGCAGCTCACCGTGTCCTTCTCCTTGTTCAGCCTGGTGAGCGGGACGTCAGTGTGCCTGACGATAGAGTCACCTATTACAAGTGTATCAGGTGTTGTTTAGCCTTAAGGGCTGTGAATGTTTGGCACACTGGCTTTGTGAGCTATGTGTAGCATGTGTTTTGTTTTGGGGTAGCGGTTGCTTGGGTGTCTACTTTGGAGGTCTCTGCTGCTTAGGCAGATTTTTATTTAGAGCCTCCGAGTATGTTTTTGTGTGTTTATGTGTTTGGTTTGCTGTCATGGTAGGTCTATGTGAGACTGGAATTGTAGTGAGTGTGGTTTCCTTCTCCTCCTGACTGGTTTTGCCAGTACTGAGTTGAGAGAGCTTAGCCTCCAGTATGGCTATATGGTTGCATCTCTCACATGTGTTGGAATTTGTTGGGAGGAGGAGAGGGTTGTCTGTTTACATGAGGCAGTCGTAACATTGCCTCAAGATTCCCAGATTCACCAGCTGGACTGGAGAGGAGATTGACAACTGACCTTTGGACATGCTAGAATAGTATTGGGAATTCCTTTATAATTGAAAAAAAAGGGCCGATGGGGAACGAGGTACTCAAGGGGAGTTTGTGAGGGTGTAGTGCTTTTAATATTTTAGTGCTGACTTATATAATTGCTTTAGTGAGCAAGTGCCAGGTAACTTAAATGCAATGTGTTACAGGTAACTTAAATGCAAAAACAACGAACAGTAGCTTTCTTTCAAGTGAAACAAGGAAATAAGTACAGTAAGCAATGCAGATATCACTAGGGATCCACAGAAGTGCTGAAAAGTCACGTTTTAGGTGGAATTAGTGTTTCAGGGAAATAACAAGCAAACAAACAACAAGCATACAAATAAAGCTAGATTCCGCAGGCCTGGATCTAGTCTATGCTACAGCAAACAAGGTGTACCAATTTCAGTAAGAAGCAGTTCAAATATGCAGGCACTATAAGTCTTTAACCAGAAATTCCCAGCTGAGAAGGGCAGAGTCCAACCTCTCTTCCCACAAGAGTGCAGACCACGAACCTTCTTAATGTAAAATAACTGGCCTGAAGCCCAAGTGCTTAAACCAGAACTAATACACTTTTAGAATAACAGACACTGAGCCCTCAATAAGCAGTTCACAACTTAGAAGGATGTAAGCGACCTGTCCTGCCACCACAGTGCAGGCCGCAAACCTTCCTAATGTAAAACAACTGGTCTGAAGCCCAAGTGCTTAATCCAAAAGACTTAGAATGATAGCTACACTTTAATCAAGTTACTACCAAGCAGTAATAGATACAATTGAATACTTTAAAGAATGCCTGGATTAGTGCTCAAGTTATACAAACAAAGCTAGATTCAGCAGGCCTGGATCTAGTCTATGCTACAGCAAACAAGGTGTACCAATTTCAGTAAGAAGCAGTTCAAATATGCAGGCACTATAAGCCTTTAACCAGAAATTCCCAGCTCAGATGGGCAGAGTCCAGCCTCTCCTCCCAAAAGAGTGCAGACCACGAACCCTTTTAATGTAAAATAACTGGCCTGAAGCCCAAGTGCTTAAACCAGAATTAATACACTTTTAGAATAACAGACACTGAGCCCTCAATCAGCAGTTCCCAACTTAGAAGGATGTAATCTACCTGTTCTGCCACTACAGTGCAGACCACAAACCTTCTTAATGTAAAACAACTGGCCTGAAGCCCAAGTGCTTAAACCAGAATTAATACACTTTTAAAATAACAGACACTGAGCCCTCAATCAGCAGTTCCCAACTTAGAAGGATGTAAGCTACCTGTCCTGCCACCACAGTGCAGGCCACAAACCTTCCTAATGTAAAACAACTGGTCTGAAGCCCAAGTGCTTAATCCAAATGACTTAGAATGATAGCTACACTTTAATCAAGTTACTACCAAGCAGTAATAAATACAATTGAATACTTTAAAGAATGCCTGGATTAGTGCTCATGTTATACAAACAAAGCTAGATTCAGCAGGCCTGGATCCAGTCTATGCTACAGCAAACAAGGTGTACCAATTTCAGTAAGAAGCAGTTTAAATATGCAGGCACTATAAGCCTTTAACCAGAAATTCCCAGCTAGAAGGGCAGAGTCCAGCCTCTCCTCCCACAAGTGTGCAGACCACGAACCCCTTTAATGTAAAATAACTGGCCTGAAGCCCAAGTGCTTAAAACAGAATTAATACGCTTTTAGAATAACAGACACTGAGCCCTCAATCAGCAGTTCCCAACTTAGAAGGATGTAAGCTACCTGTCCTGCCACTACAGTGCAGATCACAAACCTTCCTAATGTAAAACAACTGGTCTGAAGCCCAAGTGCTTAAACTAAAAGGCTTAGAATGAGTTACACCAAGCAGTAATAAATACAATTGAGTACTTTTAAGATGATGCAAAAGCAAAATAAAGTAGGAAGAAACACAAATACAGTAAAAGCAGATTTTTTTTTTTGAGTGAGCAAATGAGATGGGCCCAGGAGTTACAGGACAGAAACAAGTGCAAATGCAGGCCTTCAAATCAGAAAGTTGAGAGAGATGGAAGACCGAGCCCAAGCAGCCAATAACTACAAATTCTGGGCCAGAACCACTCCTTATGTGGTAGACAGGTTACCTAGTGCTTACCACTCCCACTGATAAGCTAGAAGGCTTCCTTCCAACACAGAAAGGATTGGGGGCTCAGAAGCTTACAAATAGTCCTGGATACAGCAAATCTGTATCTGGAACACTAATTACAGGAAAGGTAGGAAACAGACTTACAATTTTTTTTTTCAGAAAAGTAGCAAAAACGTTAGTAAAAACAATTCACATGCAGTGCAAGCTGGCACACTTGAGTATGTAGCAATATTAGTCCACACACAGTTTGAAAAAATGTAATTAAATTAAAAAGGACTAAAAGCAAGTGCAGAAAGGGTTTATTAGGTAGAATGCAGTAAAGAGATGGGACTGGGGGAGTGTCCTAGATCAAATCTACAGTGGGGCGGACACTGCAAAAGCCACCAAATTTAAACTACAACCAAGAACAGGGGGGGTAAAAGTTTCAACAGAGATGTGAGGAATCAGAGTGCAAATTATAAAAACAAAAAAATATATACTGATCTCTGTATATTTGTAGAACACTAAGACAAAAGATATCTAAGCAGCAATTTAACTCTATAATACGGAATAATACAGAAAAATATACTCAGCTCTATATATTTGCAGATAGTCTTGTAAGGTTGTCTCTCAACACACAGGTCCACTTTAAATGCAGACTGCTGCTATTAACAGCTCAAATTAAGGGAACCTTGAGTTAACAACACACAAGCAATAGAAACCAAAATGAGGGGGTGGGGAAAAGTTTCAACAGAGATGTGAGGAATCAGAGTGCAAATTATAAAACCAAAAAAATATATACTGATCTCTGTATATTTGTAGAACACTAAGACAACAGATATCTAAACAACAATTTAGCTCTATAATACAGAATAATACAGAAAAATATACTCAGCTCTATATATTTGCAGATAGTCTTGTAAGGCTGTCTCTCAACACACAGGTCCACTTTAAATGCAGACTGCTGCTATTAACAGTTCAAATTAAGGGAACCTTGAGTTAACAACACACAAGCAATAGAAACCAAAATGAGGGAGGGTGGGGAAAAGTTTCAACAGAGATGTGAGGAATCAGAGTGCAAATTATAAAACCAAAAAATATATACTGATCTCTGTATATTTGCAGAACACTAAGACAACAGATATCTAAGCAACAATTTAGCTCTATAATACAGAATAATACAGAAAAATATACTCAGCTCTATATATTAGCAGATAGTCTTGTAAGGCTGTCTCTCAACACACAAGTCCACTTTAAATGCAGACTGCTGCTATTAACAGTTCAAATTAAGGGAACCTTGAGTTAACAACACACAAGCAATAGAAACCAAAATGAAAGGGGGGGGGGGAGTTTCAACAGAGATGTGAGGAAT